>NW_025533925.1:320000-344805 GCF_020615455.1 Coregonus clupeaformis | reverse complement strand
GTGTGTGTGTTCTCACTGGGTGTGTGTGTGTTTTCTCACTGGGTGTGTGTGTGTCCTCACTGGGTGTGTGTGTTTTCTCACTGGGTGTGTGTGTGTTCTCGCTGGGTGTGTGTGTGTGTCCTCACTGGGTGTGTGTGTGTGTGTCCTCGCTGGGTGTGTGTGTGTGTGTCCTCTCTGGGTGTGTGTGTGTGTTCTCACCAGGTGTGTGTGTGTGTGTTCTCACCAGGTGTGTGTGTGTGTGTTCTCACTGGGTGTGTGTGTGTGTGTGTGTGTGTGTTCTCGCTGGGTGTGTGTGTGTGTTCTCACCAGGTGTGTGTGTGTGTGTTCTCACCAGGTGTGTGTGTGTGTGTTCTCACTGGGTGTGTGTGTGTGTGTGTGTGTGTGTGTGTTCTCGCTGGGTGTGTGTGTGTGTCCTCACTGGGTGTGTGTGTGTGTGTCCTCGCTGGGTGTGTGTGTATGTCCTCACTGGGTGTGTGTGTGTGTCTCTCTCTGGGTGTGTGTGTGTGTTCTCTCTGGGTGTGTGTGTGTTCTCTCTGGGTGTGTGTGTGTTCTCTCTGGGTGTTCTCTCCATCTCCCTCATTATTCCAGAGAGACTGAAGACCAGCAGAGAGAAGAGGTCAACCGCTCCAACTCTGACCACGGAGAACCCAGTACATAGAGAGAAGAGGTCAACCGCTCCAACTCTGACCACGGAGAACCCAGTACATAGAGAGAAGAGGTCAACCGCTCCAACTCTGACCACGGAGAACCCAGTACATAGAGAGAAGAGGTCAACCGCTCCAACTCTGACCACGGAGAACCCAGTACATAGAGAGAAGAGGTCAACCGCTCCAACTCTGACCACGGAGAACCCATCTACACACACACCCAGTACATAGAGAGAAGAGGTCAACCGCTCCAACTCTGACCATGGAGAACCCATCTACACACACACCCAGTACATAGAGAGAAGAGGTCAACAGCTCCAACTCTGACCACGGAGAACCCATCTACACACACACCCAGTACATAGAGAGAAGATGTCAACCGCTCCAACTCTGACCATGGAGAACCCATCTACACACACACCCAGTACATAGAGAGAAGAGGTCAACAGCTCCAACTCTGACCACGGAGAACCCATCTACACACACACCCAGTACATAGAGAGAAGAGGTCAACCGCTCCAACTCTGACCACGGAGAACCCAGTACATAGAGAGAAGAGGTCAACAGCTCCAACTCTGACCACGGAGAACCCATCTACACACACACCCAGTACATAGAGAGAAGAGGTCAACCGCTCCAACTCTGACCACGGAGAACCCATCTACACACACACCCAGTACATAGAGAGAAGAGGTCAACAGCTCCAACTCTGACCACGGAGAACCCATCTACACACACACCCAGTACATAGAGAGAAGAGGTCAACAGCTCCAACTCTGACCACGGAGAACCCATCTACACACACACCCAGTACATAGAGAGAAGAGGTCAACCGCTCCAACTCTGACCACGGAGAACCCATCTACACACACACCCAGTACATAGAGAGAAGAGGTCAACCGCTCCAACTCTGACCACGGAGAACCCATCTACACACACACCCAGTACATAGAGAGAAGAGGTCAACCGCTCCAACTCTGACCACGGAGAACCCATCTACACACACACCCAGTACATAGAGAGAAGAGGTCAACCGCTCCAACTCTGACCACGGAGAACCCATCTACACACACACCCAGTACATAGAGAGAAGAGGTCAACAGCTCCAACTCTGACCACGGAGAACCCATCTACACACTCACCCAGTACATAGAGAGAAGAGGTCAACCGCTCCAACTCTGACCACGGAGAAC
This sequence comes from Coregonus clupeaformis, assembly GCF_020615455.1. Taxonomy (NCBI): domain Eukaryota; kingdom Metazoa; phylum Chordata; class Actinopteri; order Salmoniformes; family Salmonidae; genus Coregonus; species Coregonus clupeaformis. Next base: position 342,965 of record NW_025533925.1, on the reverse strand, counting down.
CCATCTACACACACACCCAGTACATAGAGAGAAGAGGTCAACCGCTCCAACTCTGACCACGGAGAACCCATCTACACACACACCCAGTACATAGAGAGAAGAGGTCAACCGCTCCAACTCTGACCACGGAGAACCCATCTACACACACACCCAGTACATAGAGAGAAGAGGTCAACCGCTCCAACTCTGACCACGGAGAACCCATCTACACACACACCCAGTACATAGAGAGAAGAGGTCAACCGCTCCAACTCTGACCACGGAGAACCCATCTACACACACACCCAGTACATAGAGAGAAGAGGTCAACCGCTCCAACTCTGACCACGGAGAACCCATCTACACACACACCCAGTACATAGAGAGAAGAGGTCAACCGCTCCAACTCTGACCACAGAGAACCCATCTACACACACACCCAGTACATAGACAGAAGAGGTCAACCGCTCCAACTCTGACCACGGAGAACCCATCTACACACACACCCAGTACATAGAGAGAAGAGGTCAACCGCTCCAACTCTGACCACGGAGAACCCATCTACACACACACCCAGTACATAGAGAGAAGAGGTCAACAGCTCCAACTCTGACCACGGAGAACCCATCTACACACACACCCAGTACATAGAGAGAAGAGGTCAACCGCTCCAACTCTGACCACGGAGAACCCATCTACACACACACCCAGTACATAGAGAGAAGAGGTCAACAGCTCCAACTCTGACCACGGAGAACCCATCTACACACACACCCAGTACATAGAGAGAAGAGGTCAACAGCTCCAACTCTGTCCACGGAGAACCCATCTACACACACACCCAGTACATAGAGAGAAGAGGTCAACCGCTCCAACTCTGACCACGGAGAACCCATCTACACACACACCCAATACATAGAGAGAAGAGGTCAACCGCTCCAACTCTGACCACGGAGAACCCATCTACACACACACCCAGTACATAGAGAGAAGAGGTCAACAGCTCCAACTCTGACCACGGAGAACCCATCTACACACACACCCAATACATAGAGAGAAGAGGTCAACAGCTCCAACTCTGACCACGGAGAACCCATCTACACACACACCCAGTACATAGAGAGAAGAGGTCAACAGCTCCAACTCTGACCACGGAGAACCCATCTACACACACACCCAGTACATAGAGAGAAGAGGTCAACAGCTCCAACTCTGACCACGGAGAACCCATCTACACACACACCCAATACATAGAGAGAAGAGGTCAACAGCTCCAACTCTGACCACGGAGAACCCATCTACACACACACCCAGTACATAGAGAGAAGAGGTCAACAGCTCCAACTCTGACCACGGAGAACCCATCTACACACACACCCAGTACATAGAGAGAAGAGGTCAACAGCTCCAACTCTGTCCACGGAGAACCCATCTACACACACACCCAGTACATAGAGAGAAGAGGTCAACCACTCCAACTCTGACCACGGAGAACCCATCTACACACACACCCAGTACATAGAGAGAAGAGGTCAACCGCTCCAACTCTGACCACGGAGAACCCATCTACACACACACCCAGTACATAGAGAGAAGAGGTCAACCGCTCCAACTCTGACCACGGAGAACCCATCTACACACACACCCAGTACATAGAGAGAAGAGGTCAACCGCTCCAACTCTGACCACGGAGAACCCATCTACACACACACCCAGTACATAGAGAGAAGAGGTCAACCGCTCCAACTCTGACCACGGAGAACCACTGAGGTCGAGTAGCTAACTAACGCTAATGGCTAGCTAACGGCTAGCTACTTTTGTCTGTTGTTGTTAGCCACATGAAGGCTACAGCCCATTGTCGCTAGCTACCTAGCTATAGAGTTTGTTTAAAACCTTCAATCAGATTGAGAAAAATGCAGTGTTCCGAACGGGACATTATTTGTCTTTTACCTAAACCTGCAAACACCATCAGATAGAATTCACAGCAAGCAGTGGACTGGAATTACATTCAGATGAACTGGAATTACATTCAGATGGACTGGAATTACATTCAGATGGACTGGAATTACATTCAGATGGACTGGAATTACATTCAGATGGACTGGAATTACATTCAGATGGACTGGAATTACATTCAGATGGACTGGATTTACATTCAGATGGACTGGAATTACATTTACTTGTATGGGATGGGAGCATGTTTTTCTCTTTGCCCCATGGCAAAATGTGTAGAATTGCAGGAAGTTCTTTTTTAGGGTTAGGGTTAGGGTTTGGGTTAGGGTTAGGGTTAGGGTTAGGGTTAACCCTATAATCTAAATTTTTGCAGGCCCCCCCAACACATTTCTGGTTATGCTACTGGTTTGGGTGAGATCATTTTGGACTAGACTGAGCATCAAACTGGAAGGACTGAGGTTGTTTTAAGGCCTAGGGAACCAGTGTGTGTAACATCAAACTGGAAGGACTGAGGTTGTTTGAAGGCCTAGGGAACCAGTGTGTGTAAGCTGATTATCAGTAGCCGGGCTAATTTGAGCGTTAAGCCTGATGGGCCATATGCTGATTGACCCAGCACGCTGAGACTCCTCCCCCTCAGCCAGACACTCACCTGGTCGTCCCCGGTTACCATCACAGCTGATCTGTTGCAGATTAATCTATTATCTCTCTCTCCCTCCCTCTCTCCATCTCTGCAGGGGGAGGGGTGTTGTTGAGTTCTGAGTCGGCATGACGATCTGACACCCTGCCGTCGAGAGACTTCTGACCATTTCCACGGTGACCTGATCCCATTCCGCTATTCCGTTCTCCAAGCTCCGGACCTGTGGAATACCCACCGGAACACCGACTGGATTGCTGTTGTACACACACGGATTGTGTCAGGAGAGAGAGTGGGAATGTTGTGTGTTTGATCTGGGAACGTAGTGAGGATGCCGGTGCAGCAGATCTCCGTGGTCCCCGCTCGGGAGATGGCCAGTAACGGCCGGAGCGCCCCTCGCTCCAAAGACAAGACCGAGGTAAGACCCTGACCTCTAACCTCTAACCTCTAACCCCCTAGCCCTGACCCTAACCTGAACACAGACCCTCCTGTGGAGCTCTCTGAATGAATTGTGGGTCCTTTCTGAGGTGTGTGAGGAGATAGGGAGGGAAGGGAGGAGAGGAGAGGAGAGGGAAGGAGAAGAGAGGAGAGGAGAGGAGAGGAGGGGAGATGAGAGGAGAGGAGAGGAGAGGGGAGAGGAGAGGAGAGGGAGAGGAGAGGAGAGGAGAGGAGAGGAGGAGAGGGAGGGAGGGGAGGGAGGGGGGAGAGGAGGGAGGGGGGGGGGGGGGGAGGGGGAGGGAGGGAGAGGAGAGGAGAGGAGAGGAGAGGAGAGGAGAGGAGAGGAGAGGAGAGGAGAGGAGAGGAGAGGGTTCACATGTAATCCATAACTTGCTATCTGTACCCAGTAGAGTGTGCTGGCTCTTTGTCCTGAGGGTAAATCCATTTGAATTCAATTCCTTTTTGACAGCATTCCTTTAGATTTCAACAAAACCTTCCATACATAAATGCCAAAACATTTAGGAGATTTGCATTACCCACCATAACATGAGACATCCAAAAATCAACGGTTGAGTATGTTATATCATTTAAAAGCTTACAAACAGGGTTGTCAAACTATTTTATATATATATTTTTTTATGAAACCTTTACACATTTTTAGATAATTGATGTTAAACTCAGATTTAATTTCTGTTGGCATATGTTGTAGTTTAGCCCCTATTTGACATAATCTGAGGTGTTTGAGTTGTGCCCACCATCGGTTGAGAAACAACATGGTCTTCAATACAGGGTGGGTGGTGGGTAACCCTAACCCTATCCCTAACCCTAACCCTAACCCTATCCCTAACCCTATCCCTAACCCTATCCCTATCCCTATCCCTAACCCTAACCCTATCCCTAACCCTAACCCTATCCCTAACCCTAACCCTTACCCTAACCCTAACCCTTACAATCAAAGACATAGAATTCATAGAATCATAATCGCATTGAAATGTGTTACTTCTAATTACTACCACAAAGATGGCCGCCAGTCCACCCACCTTCGACTTCTAATTACTACCACAAAGATGGCCGCCAGTCCACCCACCTTCGACTTCTAATTACTACCACAAAGATGGCCGCCAGTCCACCCACCTTCGACTTCTAATTACTACCACAAAGATGGCCGCCAGGCCACCCACCTTCGACTTCTAATTACTACCACAAAGATGGCCGCCAGGCCACCCACCTTCGACTTCTAATCACTACCACAAAGATGGCCGCCAGTCCACCCACCTTCGACTTCTAATTACTACCACAAAGATGGCCGCCAGTCCACCCACCTTCGAACGTGGCACTTGGTCTCCTGTTCACCTCGTGTAACACCTGATTTCCCTGACAGAAGGCCCATCTCAGCAGGTGGTCCAGGTGAGTCCTGACATGGCCTTTCCTCTGTTGTTCTCTATTGCTCCTCTATGGTTCCTCAAGCAAGGGGGAGGCCGAGGACGTCACGGTTTCCCGTCACACCGACTCCTTGAAGTTTGTAGTTGTCAGCACACAGCCTTCGGGCTAGATTCAATCCGTAGCGCGGAAGATCTGCGCGATTCAAATGTAAAGGTAATTTCCGATTGAGCCGACATATGCAGAGTTTATTGTAAATGAGATTTCCTCCAACGCAGGAAATGCCTATAGGCCGAACCCACGATCACATTGAATCCCAGCCTTAACCCTAACCCCTAACCCCTAACCCTAACCCCTAACCCTAACCCTAACCCTAACCCTATCCCAGGGTGAGGGAACCCTAACCCTAACCCTAACCCTAACCCTAACCCTTAACCCTTAACCCTTAACCCTATCCCTATCCCTAACCCTATCCCTAACCCTAACCCTAACCCTATCCCTAACCCTAACCCTAACCCTATCCCAGGGTGGGAACAAGACAAGGTGCTTTCTGACTGCTTCTAACACACTGTAAGCTGTCTTCAAGTAACTTCCCAGTGTTTCCACATTTCTATCAAATAAGACCAATAAGACCTAGAATAGTCAAATAGTTTTCTTTCCGACAAATGGTAATTAGGTTAAAAAGCAGCTTTTCTGTGTTGGACATACCCCCAACAACAGAATGGTGTGGCCATACCCCTAACAACAGAATGGTGTGGACATGGTGTGGACATACCCCTAACAACAGAATGGTGTGGACATGGTGTGGACATACCCCTAACAACAGAATGGTGTGGCCATACCCCTAACAACAGAATGGTGTGGACATACCCCTAACAACAGAATGGTGTGGACATACCCCTAACAACAGAATGGTGTGGACATACCCCTAACAACAGAATGGTGTGGACATACCCCTAACAACAGAATGGTGTGGACATACCCCTAACAACAGAATGGTGTGGACATGGTGTGGACATACCCCTAACAACAGAATGGTGTGGACATACCCCTAACAACAGAATGGTGTGGACATGGTGTGGACATACCCCTAACAACAGAATGGTGTGGACATACCCCTAACAACAGAATGGTGTGGACATGGTGTGGACATACCCCTAACAACAGAATGGTGTGGACATACCCCTAACAACAGAATGGTGTGGACATACCCCTAACAACAGAATGGTGTGGACATACCCCTAACAACAGAATGGTGTGGGCATACCCCTAACAACAGAATGGTGTGGACATACCCCTAACAACAGAATGGTGTGGACATGGTGTGGACATACCCCTAACAACAGAATGGTGTGGACATACCCCTAACAACAGAATGGTGTGGACATACCCCTAACAACAGAATGGTGTGGACATACCCCTAACAACAGAATGGTGTGGACATACCCCTAACAACAGAATGGTGTGGACATACCCCTAACAACAGAATGGTGTGGACATGGTGTGGACATACCCCTAACAACAGAATGGTTTGGACATACCCCTAACAACAGAATGGTGTGGACATGGTGTGGACATACCCCTAACAACAGAATGGTGTGGACATACCCCTAACAACAGAATGGTGTGGACATGGTGTGGACATACCCCTAACAACAGAATGGTGTGGGCATACCCCTAACAACAGAATGGTGTGGACATACCCCTAACAACAGAATGGTGTGGACATACCCCTAACAACAGAATGGTGTGGACATACCCCTAACAACAGAATGGTGTGGACATACCCCTAACAACAGAATGGTGTGGCCATACCCCTAACAACAGAATGGTGTGGACATACCCCTAACAACAGAATGGTGTGGACATACCCCCAACAACAGAATGGTGTGGACATACCCCTAACAACAGAATGGTGTGGACATACCCCTAACAACAGAATGGTGTGGACATACCCCTAACAACAGAATGGTGTGGACATGGTGTGGACATACCCCTAACAACAGAATGGTGTGGACATACCCCTAACAACAGAATGGTGTGGACATACCCCCAACAACAGAATGGTGTGGACATACCCCTAACAACAGAATGGTGTGGACATACCCCTAACAACAGAATGGTGTGGACATACCCCTAACAACAGAATGGTGTGGACATACCCCTAACAACAGAATGGTGTGGACATACCCCTAACAACAGAATGGTGTGGACATACCCCTAACAACAGAATGGTGTGGACATACCCCTAACAACAGAATGGTGTGGACATACCCCTAACAACAGAATGGTGTGGACATACCCCTAACAACAGAATGGTGGGAACATACCCCTAACAACAGAATGGTGTGGACATACCCCTAACAACAGAATGGTGTGGACATACCCCTAACAACAGAATGGTGTGGACATGGTGTGGACATACCCCTAACAACAGAATGGTGTGGACAGACCCCTAACAACAGAATGGTGTGGACATACCCCTAACAACAGAATGGTGTGGGCGTACCCCTAACAACAGAATGGTGTGGACATACCCCTAACAACAGAATGGTGTGGACATGGTGTGGCCATACCCCTAACAACAGAATGGTGTGGACATACCCCTAACAACAGAATGGTGTGGACATACCCCTAACAACAGAATGGTGTGGACATACCCCTAACAACAGAATGGTGTGGACATACCCTAACAACAGAATGGTGTGGACATACCCCTAACAACAGAATGGTGTGGACATACCCCTAACAACAGAATGGTGTGGACATGGTGTGGACATACCCCTAACAACAGAATGGTGTGGACATACCCCTAACAACAGAATGGTGTGGACATGGTGTGGACATACCCCTAACAACAGAATGGTGTGGACATACCCCTAACAACAGAATGGTGTGGACATGGTGTGGACATACCCCTAACAACAGCATGGTGTGGACATACCCCTAACAACAGAATGGTGTGGACATACCCCTAACAACAGAATGGTGTGGACATACCCCTAACAACAGAATGGTGTGGGCATACCCCTAACAACAGAATGGTGTGGACATACTCCTAACAACAGAATGGTGTGGACATGGTGTGGACATACCCCTAACAACAGAATGGTGTGGACATACCCCTAACAACAGAATGGTGTGGACATACCCCTAACAACAGAATGGTGTGGACATACCCCTAACAACAGAATGGTGTGGACATACCCCTAACAACAGAATGGTGTGGACATACCCCTAACAACAGAATGGTGTGGACATGGTGTGGACATACCCCTAACAACAGAATGGTGTGGACATACCCCTAACAACAGAATGGTGTGGACATGGTGTGGACATACCCCTAACAACAGAATGGTGTGGACATACCCCTAACAACAGAATGGTGTGGACATGGTGTGGACATACCCCTAACAACAGAATGGTGTGGGCATACCCCTAACAACAGAATGGTGTGGCCATACCCCTAACAACAGAATGGTGTGGACATACCCCTAACAACAGAATGGTGTGGACATACCCCTAACAACAGAATGGTGTGGACATACCCCTAACAACAGAATGGTGTGGACATACCCCTAACAACAGAATGGTGTGGACATACCCCTAACAACAGAATGGTGTGGACATACCCCTAACAACAGAATGGTGTGGACATACCCCTAACAACAGAATGGTGTGGACATACCCCTAACAACAGAATGGTGTGGACATACCCCTAACAACAGAATGGTGTGGACATACCCCTAACAACAGAATGGTGGGAACATACCCCTAACAACAGAATGGTGTGGACATACCCCTAACAACAGAATGGTGTGGACATACCCCTAACAACAGAATGGTGTGGACATACCCCTAACAACAGAATGGTGTGGACATACCCCTAACAACAGAATAGTGTGGACATACCCTAACAACAGAATGGTGGGAACATACCCCTAACAACAGAATGGTGTGGACATACCCCTAACAACAGAATGGTGTGGACATACCCCTAACAACAGAATGGTGTGGACATACCCCTAACAACAGAATGGTGTGGACATACCCCTAACAACAGAATGGTGTGGACATGGTGTGGACATACCCCTAACAACAGAATGGTGTGGACATACCCCTAACAACAGAATGGTGTGGGCATACCCCTAACAACAGAATGGTGTGGACATACCCCTAACAACAGAATGGTGTGGACATACCCCTAACAACAGAATGGTGTGGACATACCCCTAACAACAGAATGGTGTGGGCATACCCCTAACAACAGAATGGTGTGGACATACCCCTAACAACAGAATGGTGTGGACATACCCCTAACAACAGAATGGTGTGGACATACCCCTAACAACAGAATGGTGGGAACATACCCCTAACAACAGAATGGTGTGGACATACCCCTAACAACAGAATGGTGTGGACATACCCCTATCAACAGAATGGTGTGGACATACCCCTAACAACAGAATGGTGTGGACATACCCCTAACAACAGAATGGTGTGGACATACCCCTAACAACAGAATGGTGTGGACATACCCCTAACAACAGAATGGTGTGGACATACCCCTAACAACAGAATGGTGTGGACATACCCCTAACAACAGAATGGTGTAGACATACCCCTAACAACAGAATGGTGTGGACATACCCCTAACAACAGAATGGTGTGGACATACCCCTAACAACAGAATGGTGTAGACATACCCCTAACAACAGAATGGTGTGGACATACCCCTAACAACAGAATGGTGTGGACATACCCCTGACAACAGAATGGTGTGGACATACCCCTGACAACAGAATGGTGTGGACATACCCCTAACAACAGAATGGTGTGGACATACCCCTAACAACAGAATGGTGTGGACATACCCCTAACAACAGAATGGTGTGGACATACCCCTAACAACAGAATGGTGTGGACATACCTCTAACAACAGAATGGTGTGGACATACCCCCAACAACAGAATGGTGTGGACATTTTTTGAAGTGCTTTTTCTCTCATTGATGCTTTGGTCACAAATACGAGTATAGGACCAGTCAACAACATTATTTGGGTATAAGTTAACAGAATATAAACTTTTAAAAGTGAGGTTTTCACTGGGTCATTGTCTAGCTCCAGAGCCCAGAGAAACAGAGCCCAGAGCAACAGAGCCCAGAGAAACAGAGCCCAGAGCCCAGAGAAACAGAGCCCAGAGCCCAGAGCAACAGAGCCCAGAGCAACAGAGCCCAGAGCAACAGAGCCCAGAGAAACAGAGCCCAGAGCCCAGAGCAACAGAGCCCAGAGCAACAGAGCCCAGAGAAATAGAGCCCAGAGCCCAGAGCAACAGAGCCCAGAGCAACAGAGCCTGAGCAACAGAGCCCAGAGCAACAGAGCCCAGAGCAACAGAGCCCAGAGCAACAGAGCCCAGAGCCTAGAGCAACAGAGCCCAGAGCAACAGAGCCCAGAGAAACAGAGCCCAGAGCAACAGAGCCCAGAGCAACAGAGCCTGAGCAACAGAACCCAGAGCCCAGAGCAACAGAGCCCAGAGCCCAGAGCCTAGAGCAACAGAGCCCAGAGCAACAGAGCCCAGAGCAACAGAGCCCAGAGAAACAGAGCCCAGAGCCCAGAGCAACAGAGCCCAGAGCAACAGAGCCTGAGCAACAGAGCCCAGAGCAACAGAGCCCAGAGCAACAGAGCCTAGAGCAACAGAGCCCAGAGCAACAGAGCCCAGAGCAACAGAGCCCAGCCTCTGCACACACACCACCACTGAATATTACACACACCCAAGTGACAGCAAGCAGGTTAGGAGCATGAAGCTGGAGAAAGTTACTGGCAGATACTGAGGAGAGGGGGGTTGTGGATATTGTAGTGTTTGGCTGCTGAGGAGAGAGGGGTTGTGGATATTGTATTGTTTGGCTGCTGAGGAGAGGGGGGTTGTGGATATTGTAGTGTTTGGCTGCTGAGGAGAGGGGGGTTGTGGATATTGTAGTGTTTGGCTGCTGAGGAGAGGGGGGTTGTGGATATTGTAGTGTTTGGCTGCTGAGGAGAGGGGGGGTTGTGGATATTGTAGTGTTTGGCTGCTGAGGAGAGGGGGGTTGTGGATAGTGTAGTGTTTGGCTGCTGAGGAGAGGGGGGTTGTGGATATTGTAGTGTTTGGCTGCTGAGGAGAGGGGGTTGTGGATATTGTAGTGTTTGGCTGCTGAGGAGAGGGGGGTTGTGGATATTGTAGTGTTTGGCTGCTGAGGAGAGGGGGGTTGTGGATAGTGTAGTGTTTGGCTGCTGAGGAGAGGGGGGTTGTGGATATTGTAGTGTTTGGCTGCTGAGGAGAGGGGGGTTGTGGATATTGTAGTGTTTGGCTGCTGAGGAGAGGGGGGTTGTGGATAGTGTAGTGTTTGGCTGCTGAGGAGAGGGGGGTTGTGGATATTGTAGTGTTTGGCTGCTGAGGAGAGAGGGGTTGTGGATAGTGTAGTGTTTGGCTGCTGAGGAGAGGGGGGTTGTGGATATTGTAGTGTTTGGCTGCTGAGGAGAGGGGGGTTGTGGATATTGTAGTGTTTGGTGTTTAGCAATAGAGTTTGGTGTCATCAGGCCCTTGGGTAGTTGAGTCAGGTGTGACAGTGCAGGGCTGGAGCAAAAATATGTAGTCCGGGACCAGACTGTGTTGAGGGATCTGTGTTCTAGAAGGATCTGTGTTCTAGAAGGATCTGTGTTGTAGCAAAGGATAATGGATTTAGTAGTTTATGTAAGACCTTTAAACTAACACTGGACTGTTTCTGAATTCCCCATCTCTCTCTCTCTATCTCTCTCTGTCTCTCTCTCTGTCTCTCTCTGTCTCTCTCTCTGTCTCTCTCTCTCTCTCGCTTTCACTTTCGCTCTCTCTCTCTCTCTCTCTCTCTCTCTCTCTCTCTCTCTCTCTCTCTCTCTCTCTCTCTCTCTCTCTCTCTCTCTCTCTCTATCTCTCTCTTTCGCTCGCTTTTGGTCTCTCTCTCCTCTCTCTCCTCTCTCTCTGTCTCTCTCTCTCTCTCTCTCTCTCTCTCTCTCCCTTTCTCTCTTTCTCTCTCTCTCCCCTTTCTCTCTTTCTCTCTCTCTCTGTCTCTGTCTCGCTCTCTCTCTCTCTCTCTCTCTCTCTCTCTCTATCTATCTATCTACAGAGTACTAAAGGTCCAGGTCGGTCAAGTAGTCGATCCAGCAACATCTTGAAGGTATTGATTGGTTAATTGTTTCATTGGTCGACAGCAGTCACTGCTGATTGGTTGTTGAAGTGAAGGAGTGTGCTGTGATTGATTGTTGCAGGCCAGCAGTTCTACGACAGGATTGGCTCCTGGCAGTGTTTCCAGGACAACTTCAGTCACTCCCTCCTCCCAGGACATCGGCAGGTGAGACTGTTGCCCAGTGGTGCCTTCAGTTCGATTGAACGTTCGCTAAAGTTGCGGAACGGTTTGTACTGAACGACACGTTTCCCCAAAAACGTTTTTGTACGTTCTTTAAACAGACTTTGAGGTCACAGGTGGTCGGTGGCATCTTAATTGGGGAGGACGGGCTCGTGGTAATGGCTGGAGCGGAATCAGAAAATGAACACTCAGATTATAGTGATATTATGTCTGAGCTCGCAAACAATGTAAAGTCTGTTTAGATAGGTGTAATCTGGAGCCAAGCCTGTCTGTTTAGATAGGTGTAATCTGGAGCCTGTCTGTTTAGATAGGTGTAATCTGGAGCCAAGCCTGTCTGTTTAGATAGGTGTAATCTGGAGCCTGTCTGTTTAGATAGGTGTAATCTGGAGCCTGTCTGTTTAGATAGGTGTAAGCTAGAGCCTGTCTGTCTGTTTAGATAGGTGTAATCTAGAGCCTGTCTGTCTGTTTAGATAGGTGTAATCTAGAGCCTGTCTGTCTGTTTAGATAGGTGTAATCTGGAGCCAAGCCTGTCTGTTTAGATAGGTGTAATCTGAAGCCTGTCTGTTTAGATAGGTGTAATCTGAAGCCTGTCTGTTTAGATAGGTGTAATCTGGAGCCTGTCTGTTTAGATAGATGTAATCTGGAGCCAAGCCTGTCTGTTTAGATAGGTGTAATCTGGAGCCTGTCTGTTTAGATAGGTGTAAGCTAGAGCCTGTCTGTCTGTTTAGATAGGTGTAATCTAGAGCCTGTCTGTCTGTTTAGATAGGTGTAATCTAGAGCCTGTCTGTCTGTTTAGATAGGTGTAATCTGGAGCCAAGCCTGTCTGTTTAGATAGGTGTAATCTGGAGCCAAGCCTGTCTGTTTAGATAGGTGTAATCTGGAGCCTGTCTGTTTAGATAGGTGTAATCTGGAGCCTGTCTGTTTAGATAGGTGTAATCTGGAGCCAAGCCTGTCTGTTTAGATAGGTGTAATCTAGAGCCTGTCTGTCTGTTTAGATAGGTGTAATCTGGAGCCTGTCTGTTTAGATAGGTGTAATCTGGAGCCAAGCCTGTCTGTTTAGATAGGTGTAATCTGGAGCCAAGCCTGTCTGTTTAGATAGGTGTAATCTGGAGCCTGTCTGTTTAGATAGGTGTAATCTGGAGCCTGTCTGTTTAGATAGGTGTAATCTGGAGCCTGTCTGTTTAGATAGGTGTAATCTGGAGCCTGTCTGTCTGTTTAGATAGGTGTAATCTAGAGCCTGTCTGTCTGTTTAGATAGGTGTAATCTGGAGCCAAGCCTGTCTGTTTAGATAGGTGTAATCTGGAGCCTGTCTGTCTGTTTAGATAGGTGTAATCTAGAGCCTGTCTGTCTGTTTAGATAAGTGTAATCTGGAGCCTGTCTGTTTAGATAGGTGTAATCTGGAGCCAAGCCTGTCTGTTTAGATAGGTGTAATCTGGAGCCTGTCTGTTTAGATAGGTGTAATCTGGAGCCAAGCCTGTCTGTTTAGATAGGTGTAATCTGGAGCCTGTCTGTTTAGATAGGTGTAATCTGGAGCCTGTCTGTTTAGATAGGTGTAATCTGGAGCATGTCTGTTTAGATAGGTGTAATCTGGAGCCTGTCTGTTTAGATAGGTGTAATCTAGAGCCTGTCTGTCTGTTTAGATAGGTGTAATCTGGAGCCAAGCCTGTCTGTTTAGATAGGTGTAATCTGGAGCCAAGCCTGTCTGTTTAGATAGGTGTAATCTGGAGCCTGTCTGTTTAGATAGGTGTAATCTGGAGCCAAGCCTGTCTGTTTAGATAGGTGTAATCTGGAGCCTGTCTGTTTAGATAGGTGTAATCTGGAGCCTGTCTGTCTGTTTAGATAGGTGTAATCTAGAGCCTGTCTGTCTGTTTAGATAGGTGTAATCTGGAGCCTGTCTGTTTAGATAGGTGTAATCTGGAGCCAAGCCTGTCTGTTTAGATAGGTGTAATCTGGAGCCAAGCCTGTCTGTTTAGATAGGTGTAATCTGGAGCCAAGCCTGTCTGTTTAGAGAGGTGTAATCTGGAGCCAAGCCTGTCTGTTTAGAAGGTGTAATCTGGAACCTGTCTGTTTAGATAGGTGTAATCTGGAGCCTGTCTGTTTAGATAGGTGTAATCTAGAGCCTGTCTGTCTGTTTAGATAGGTGTAATCTAGAGCCTGTCTGTCTGTTTAGATAGGTGTAATCTGGAGCCAAGCCTGTCTGTTTAGATAGGTGTAATCTGGAGCCTGTCTGTTTAGATAGGTGTAATCTAGAGCCTGTCTGTCTGTTTAGATTGGTGTAATCTAGAGCCTGTCTGTCTGTTTAGATAGGTGTAATCTGGAGCCTGTCTGTTTAGATAGGTGTAATCTGGAGCCAAGCCTGTCTGTTTAGATAGGTGTAATCTGGAGCCTGTCTGTTTAGATAGGTGTAATCTAGAGCCTGTCTCTGTTTAGATAGGTGTAATCTAGAGCCTGTCTGTCTGTTTAGATAGGTGTAATCTGGAGCCTGTCTGTTTAGATAGGTGTAATCTGGAGCCAAGCCTGTCTGTTTAGATAGGTGTAATCTGGAGCCAAGCCTGTCTGTTTAGATAGGTGTAATCTGGAGCCTGTCTGTTTAGATAGGTGTAATCTGGAGCCAAGCCTGTCTGTTTAGATAGGTGTAATCTGGAGCCTGTCTGTTTAGATAGGTGTAATCTAGAGCATGTCTGTCTGTTTAGATAGGTGTAATCTAGAGCCTGTATGTCTGTTTAGATAGGTGTAATCTGGAGCCTGTCTGTTTAGATAGGTGTAATCTAGAGCCAAGCCTGTCTGTTTAGATAGGTGTAATCTAGAGCCTGTCTGTCTGTTTAGATAGGTGTAATCTAGAGCCTGTCTGTTTAGATAGGTGTAATCTGGAGCCAAGCCTGTCTGTTTAGATAGGTGTAATCTGGAGCCAAGCCTGTCTGTTTAGATAGGTGTAATCTGGAGCATGTCTGTTTAGATAGGTGTAATCTGGAGCCTGTCTGTTTAGATAGGTGTAATCTAGAGCCTGTCTTAGATAGGTGTAATCTAGAGCCTGTCTGTCTGTTTAGATAGGTGTAATCTAGAGCCTGTCTGTCTGTTTAGATAGGTGTAATCTGGAGCCTGTCTGTCTGTTTAGATAGGTGTAATCTGGAACCTGTCTGTTTAGATAGGTGTAATCTAGAGCCTGTCTGTTTAGATAGGTGTAATCTGGAGCATGTCTGTTTAGATAGGTGTAATCTGGAGCCTGTCTGTTTAGATAGGTGTAATCTGGAGCCTGTCTGTCTGTTTAGATAGGTGTAATCTAGAGCCTGTATGTCTGTTTAGATAGGTGTAATCTAGAGCCTGTATGTCTGTTTAGATAGGTGTAATCTGGAGCCTGTCTATTTAGATAGGTGTAATCTGGAGCCAAGCCTGTCTGTTTAGATAGGTGTAATCTGGAGCCAAGCCTGTCTGTTTAGATAGGTGTAATCTGGAGCCAAGCGTGTTGATTTGTAATCTTCAGGTATCCTGCAAGAGAATGTAAGAGCAGTAATGAACGAGGCAGTCTAGCCAGCACAGCTGAGTACAGGGAAGGTAGACAGAGGAGCTGTTTGGTGGTTGCAGCCCTGTTCCACCCCTTTATGCTGATGTCTTCCTGTTCCACCCCTTTATGCTGATGTCTTCCTGTTCCACCCCTTTATGCTGATGTCTTCCTGTTCCACCCCTTTATGCTGATGTCTTCCTGTTCCACCCCTTTATGCTGATGTCTTCCTGTTCCACCCCTTTATGCTGATGTCTTCCTGTTCCACCCCTTTATGCTGATGTCTTCCTGTTCCACCCCTTTATGCTGATGTCTTCCTGTTCCACCCCTTTATGCTGATGTCTTCCTGTTCCACCCCTTTATGCTGATGTCTTCCTGTTCCACCCCTTTATGCTGATGTCTTCCTGTTCCACCCCTTTATGCTGATGTCTTCCTGTTCAACCCCTTTATGCTGATGTCTTCCTGTTCCACCCCTTTATGCTGATGTCTTCCTGTTCCACCCCTTTATGCTGATGTCTTCCTGTTCCACCCCTTTATGCTGATGTCTTCCTGTTCCACCCCTTTATGCTGATGTCTTCCTGTTCAACCCCTTTATGCTGATGTCTTCCTGTTCCACCCCTTTATGCTGATGTCTTCCTGTTCCACCCCTTTATGCTGATGTCTTCCTGTTCCACCCCTTTATGCTGATGTCTTCATATATGCAAACATACTGGGTGTGTTTATGCAAATGAGGCACATATCATTTTCTTTAACACAAAATATTTGAAAAAGACCTGATAAATGATTACATGTACAGTTGAAGTCGGAAGTTTACATACACCTCAGCCAAATACATTTAAATGAAGTTTTTCACAATTCCTGACATTTAATCCTAGTAAAAATTCCATGTCTTAGGTCAGTTAGAATCACCACTTTATTTTAAGAATGTGAAATGTCAGAATAATAGTAGAGAGAATGATTTATTTCAGCTTTTATTTCTTTCATCACATTCCCAGTGGGTCAGAAGTTTACATACACTCAATTAGTATTTGGTAGCATTGCCTTTAAATTGTTTAACTTGGGTCAAACGTTTCGGGTAGCCTTCCACAAGCTTCCCACAATAAGTTAGATGAATTATGGCCCATTCCTCCTGACAGAGCTGGTGTAACTGAGTCAGGTTTGTAGGCCTCCTTGCTCGCACACGCTTTTTCAGTTCTGCCCATAACTTTTCTATAGGATTGAGGTCAGGGCTTTGTGATGGCCACTCCAATACCTTGACTTTGTTGTCCTTAAGCCATTTTGCAACAACTTTGGAAGTATGCTTGGGGTCATTGTCCATTTAGAAGACCCATTTGCGACCAAGCTTTAACTTCCTGATTGATGTCTTGAGATGTTGCTTCAATATATCCACATAATTTTCCTTCCTCATGATGCCATCTATTTTGTGAAGTGCACCAGTCCCTCCTGCAGCAAAGCACCCCCACAGCATGATGCTGCCACCCCC
The DNA here is from genome assembly GCF_020615455.1 of Coregonus clupeaformis. Lineage (NCBI taxonomy): Eukaryota > Metazoa > Chordata > Actinopteri > Salmoniformes > Salmonidae > Coregonus > Coregonus clupeaformis. Next base: position 326,225 of record NW_025533925.1, on the reverse strand, counting down.
GTGCTTCACGGTTGGGATGGTGTTCTTCGGCTTGCAAGCGTCCCCCTTTTCCCTCCAAACATAACGATGGTCATTATGGGCAAACAGTTCTATTTTTGTTTCATCAGACCAGAGGACATTTCTCCAAAAAGTACGATCTTTGTCCCCATGTGCAGTTGCAAACTGTAGTCTGGCTTTTTTAAGGCGGTTTGGAGCAGTGGCTTCTTCCTTGCTGAGCGGCCTTTCAGGTTATGTCGATATATAGGACTAGTTTTACTGTGGATATAGATACTTTTGTACCTGTTTCCTCCAGCATCTTCACAAGGTCCTTTGCTGTTGTTCTGGGATTGATTTGCACTTTTCGCACCAAAGTACGTTCATCTCTAGGAGACAGAACGCGTCTCCTTCCTGAGCGGTATGACGGCTGCGCGGTCCCATGGTGTTTATACTTGCGTACTATTGTTTGTACAGATGAACGTGGTACCTTCAGGCGTTTGCAAATTGCTCCCAAGGATGAACCAGACTTGTGGAGGTCTACAATTTTTTTTCTGAAGTCTTGGCTGATTTCTTTTGATTTTCCCATGATGTCAAGCAAAGAGGCACTGAGTTTGAAGGTCGGCCTTGAAATACATCCACAGGTACACCTCCAATTGACTCAAATGATGTCAATTAGCCTATCAGAAGCTTCTAATGCCATGACATCATTTTCTGGAATTTTCCAAGCTGTTTAAAGGCACAGTCAACTTAGTGTATGTAAACTTCTGACCCACTGGAATTGAGATACAGTGAATTATAAGTGAAATAATCTGTCTGTAAACAATTGTTGGAAAAATTACTTGTGTCATGCACAAAGTAGATGTCCTAACCGACTTGCCAAAACTATAGTTTGTTAACAAGAAATTTGTGGAGTGGTTGAAAAACGAGTTTTAATGACTCCAACCTAAGTGTATGTAAACTTCCGACTTCAACTGTATATACAGTGGGGAGAACAAGTATTTGATACACTGCCGATTTTGCAGGTTTTCCTACTTACAAAGCATGCAGAGGTCTGTAATTTTTATCATAGGTACACTTCAACTGTGAGAGATGAAATCTAAAACAAAAATCCAGAAAATCACATTGTATGATTTTTAAGTAATTAATTTGCATTTTATTGCATGACATAAGTATTTGATCACCTACCAACCAGTAAGAATTCCGTCTCTCACAGACCTGTTAGTTTTTAAGAAGCCCTCCTGTTCTCCACTCATTACCTGTATTAACTGCACCTGTTTGAACTCGTTACCTGTATAAAAGACACCTGTCCACACACTCAATCAAACAGACTCCAACCTCTCCACAATGGCCAAGACCAGAGAGCTGTGTAAGGACATCAGGGATACAATTGTAGACCTGCACAAGGCTGGGATGGGCTACAGGACAATAGGCAAGCAGCTTGGTGAGAAGGCAACAACTGTTGGCGCAATTATTAGAAAATGGAAGAAGTTCAAGATGACGGTCATTCACCCTCGGTCTGGGGCTCCATGCAAGATCTCACCTCGTGGGGCATCAATGATCATGAGGAAGGTGAGGGATCAGCCCAGAACTACACGGCAGGACCTGGTCAATGACCTGAAGAGAGCTGGGACCACAGTCTCAAAGAAAACCATTAGTAACACACTACGCTGTCATGGATTAAAATCCTGCAGTGCACGCAAGGTCCCCCCGCATGTCCAGGCCCGTCTGAAGTTTGCCAATGACCATCTGGATGATCCAGAGGAGGAATGGGAGAAGGTCATGTGGTCTGATGAGACAAAAATAGAGCTTTTTGATCTAAACTCCACTCGCCGTGTTTGGAGGAAGAAGAAGGATGAGTACAACCCCAAGAACACCATCCCAACCGTGAAGCATGGAGGTTGAAACATCATTCTTTGGTAATGTTTTTCTGCAAAGGGGACAGGACGACTGCACCGTATTGAGGGGAGGATGGATGGGGCCATGTATCGCGAGATCTCCTTCCCTCAGTAAGAGCATTGAAGATGGGTCGTGGCTGGGTCTTCCAGCATGACAACGACCCGAAACACACAGCCAGGGCAACTAAGGAGTGGCTCGGTAAGAAGCATCTCAAGGTCCTAGAGTGGCCTAGCCAGTCTCCAGACCTGAACCCAATAGAACATCTTTGGAGGGAGCTGAAAGTCCGTATTGCCCAGCGACAGCCCCGAAACCTGAAGGATCTGGAGAAGGTCTGTATGGAGGAGTGGGCCAAAATCCCTGCTGCAGTGTGTGCAAACCTGGTCAAGACCTACAGGAAACGTATGATCTCTGTAATTGCAAACAAAGGTTTCTGTACCAAATATTAAGTTCTGCTTTTCTGATGTATCAAATACTTATGTTATGCAATAAATTGCAAATTAATTATTTAAAAATCATACAATGTTATTTTCTGGATTTTTGTTTTAGATTCCGTCTCTCACAGTTGAAGTGTACCTATGATAAAAATTACAGACCTCTACATGCTTTGTAAGTAGGACAACCTGCAAAATCGGCAGTGTATCAAATACTTGTTCTCCCCACTGTATGAGTGCATTCTAAGAAAAAAAAGTGAAATCTGACAAATTGAATACCTGAATTCCCACCAAAATCCCTGAACTCGTCCCATGCCAGTAAAATGTTTTTATGTGCTATAATTCAGTCAATATCTGATATAAAAATTCATTGTCCAACTGTTGCATTTATTAGAATTGTTTGTAAAACCTTTTAACAATTTTGATGACCATTGCTACTGTTAGCCAGGGATACTGTTACCCAGGGAGAGTGTTACCCAGGGAGAGTGTTACCCAGGGAGAGTGTTACCCAGGGAGAGTGTTACCCAGGGATACTGTTACCCAGGGATAGTGTTACCCAGGGATACTGTTACCCAGGGAGAGTGTTACCCAGGGAGAGTGTTACCCAGGGAGAGTGTTACCCAGGGATACTGTTACCCAGGGAGAGTGTTACCCAGGGATACTGTTACCCAGGGATACTGTTACCCAGGGAGAGTGTTAACCCAGGGAGAGTGTTACCCAGGGATACTGTTACCCAGGGATAGTGTTACCCAGGGATAGTGTTACCCAGGGAGAGTGTTACCCAGGGAGAGTGTTACCCAGGGAGAGTGTTACCCAGGGAGAGTGTTACCCAGGGAGAGTGTTACCCAGGGATAGTGTTAACCTCATCCTGTCTTTTCATCTCTCAATCTCTCTATGTGTGTGTCTCTCTGTGTGTGTCTCCTTGTGTCTCCTTGTGTGTCTCCGTGTGTGTCTCTGTGTGTGTCTCCGTGTGTGTGTCTCTGTGTGTGTCTCCCTGTGTGTGTCTCTGTGTGTCTCCGTGTGTGTCTCCGTGTTTATCTCCGTGTGTGTCTCCGTGTGTGTCTCCGTGTGTATCCGTGTGTCTCCGTGTGTGTCTCTGTGTGTGTCTCTGTGTGTCTCCGTGTGTGTCTCTGTGTGTGTCTCCGTGTGTGTCTCTGTGTGTCTCCGTGTGTGTGTCTCTGTGTGTCTCCATGTGTGTCTCTGTGTGTGTCTCTGTGTGTGTCTCCGTGTGTGTGTCTCTGTGTGTGTCTCCCTGTGTGTGTCTCTGTGTGTCTCCGTGTGTGTCTCCGTGTTTATCTCCGTGTGTGTCTCTGTGTGTGTCTCTGTGTGTCTCCGTGTGTGTCTCTGTGTGTGTGTCTCTGTGTGTGTCTCCCTGTGTGTGTCTCTGTGTGTGTCTCCGGGTGTGTCTCCGTGTGTGTCTCCTTGTGTGTCTCCTTGTGTGTGTTTCCGTGTGTGTGTGTGTCTCTGTGTGTGTCTCCGTGTGTGTGTCCGTGTGTGTCTCCGTGTGTGTCTCCGGGTGTGTCTCCGTGTGTGTCTCCTTGTGTGTCTCCTTGTGTGTGTTTCCGTGTGTGTGTGTGTCTCTGTGTGTGTCTCTGTGTGTGTCTCCGTGTGTATCTCTGTGTGTGTCTCCGTGTGTGTGTCTCTGTGTGTGTCTCCGTGTGTGAGTCTCCCTGTGTGTGTCTCTGTGTGTCTCCGTGTGTGTCTCCGTGTGTGTCTGTGTGTATCTCCGTGTGTGTCTCCGTGTGTATCCGTGTGTCTCTGTGTGTGTCTCTGTGTGTGTCTCCGTGTGTGTGTCTCTGTGTGTGTCTCCCTGTGTGTGTCTCTGTGTGTGTCTCCGTGTGTGTGTCTCTGTGTGTGTCTCCCTGTGTGTGTCTCTGTGTGTCTCCGTGTGTGTCTCCGTGTTTATCTCCGTGTGTGTCTCTGTGTGTGTCTCTGTGTGTCTCCGTGTGTGTCTCTGTGTGTGTGTCTCTGTGTGTGTCTCCCTGTGTGTGTCTCCGTGTGTGTGTCTCCGTGTGTGTGTCTCCGTGTGTGTGTCTCTGTGTGTGTCTCCCTGTGTGTGTCTCTGTGTGTCTCCGTGTGTGTCTCCGTGTTTATCTCTGTGTGTGTCTCCGTGTGTGTCTCTGTGTGTGTATCCGTGTGTGTATCCGTGTGTCTCTGTGTGTGTCTCCGTGTGTGTCTCCGTGTGTGTGTCTCTGTGTGTCTCTGTGTGTGTCTCCGTGTGTCTCCGTGTGTGTCTCTGTGTGTGTCTCTGTGTGTCTCCGTGTGTGTCTCTGTGTGTGTGTCTCTGTGTGTGTCTCCCTGTGTGTGTCTCTGTGTGTGTCTCCGTGTGTGTGTCTCTGTGTGTGTCTCCCTGTGTGTGTCTCCGTGTGTGTCTCCGTGTTTATCTCCGTGTGTGTCTCCGGGTGTGTCTCCTTGTGTGTCTCCTTGTGTGTGTTTCCGTGTGTGTCTCCGTGTTTATCTCCGTGTGTGTCTCTGTGTGTGTCTCCGTGTTTATCTCCGTGTGTGACTCTGTGTGTGTCTCCGTGTTTATCTCTGTGTGTGTCTCCGTGTGTATCTCCGTGTGTGTCTCCGTGTGTGTCTCCTTGTGTGTCTCCGTGTGTGTTTCCGTGTGTGTCTCTGTGTGTGTCTCTGTGTGTGACTCTGTGTGTGTCTCTGTGTGTGTCTCTGTGTGTGTCTCCGTGTGTGTCTCCGTGTGTGTCTCTGTGTGTGTATCCGTGTGTGTGTCTCTCTGTGTGTGTCTCCGTGTGTGTCTCCGTGTGTGTCTCTGTGTGTGTCTCTGTGTGTGTCTCTGTGTGTGTGTCTCTGTGTGTGTCTCTGTGTGTCTCCGTGTGTGTCTCTGTGTGTGTCTCCGTGTGTGTCTCTGTGTGTGTCTCCGTGTGTGTGTCTCTGTGTGTCTCCATGTGTGTCTCTGTGTGTGTCTCTGTGTGTGTCTCCGTGTGTGTGTCTCTGTGTGTGTCTCGTGTGTGTGTCTCTGTGTGTCTCCGTGTGTGTCTCTGTGTGTCTCTGTGTGTGTCTCCGTGTGTGTCTCTGTGTGTATCTCCGTGTGTGTCTCCGGGTGTGTCTCCGTGTGTGTCTCCTTGTGTGTCTCCTTGTGTGTGTCTCCGTGTGTGTGTGTGTCTCTGTGTGTGTCTCCGTGTGTGTGTCCGTGTGTGTCTCCGTGTGTGTCTCCGTGTGTGTCTCCGTGTGTGTCTCCTTGTGTGTCTCCGTGTGTGTGTTTCCGTGTGTGTGTGTGTCTCTGTGTGTGTCTCCGTGTGTGTCTCCGTGTGTGTCTCTGTGTGTGTCTCCGTGTGTGTGTCTCTGTGTGTGTCTCCGTGTGTGTGTCTCTGTGTGTGTCTCCGTGTGTGTCTCCGTGTGTGTCTCTGTGTGTGTCTCCGTGTGTGTCTCTGTGTGTGTCTCCGTGTGTGTCTGTGTGTATCTCCGTGTGTGTCTCCGTGTGTATCCGTGTGTCTCTGTGTGTGTCTCTGTGTGTGTCTCCGTGTGTGTGTCTCTGTGTGTGTCTCCCTGTGTGTGTCTCTGTGTGTGTCTCCGTGTGTGTGTCTCTGTGTGTGTCTCCATGTGTGTGTCTCTGTGTGTCTCCGTGTGTGTCTCTGTGTGTCTCCGTGTGTGTCTCTGTGTGTGTCTCTGTGTGTCTCCGTGTGTGTCTCTGTGTGTGTGTCTCTGTGTGTGTCTCCCTGTGTGTGTCTCTGTGTGTGTCTCCGTGTGTGTGTCTCTGTGTGTGTCTCCCTGTGTGTGTCTCTGTGTGTCTCCGTGTGTGTCTCCGTGTTTATCTCTGTGTGTATCTCCGTGTGTATCCGTGTGTCTCTGTGTGTGTCTCTGTGTGTGTCTCCGTGTGTCTCCATGTGTGTCTCTGTGTGTGTCTCTGTGTGTCTCCGTGTGTGTCTCTGTGTGTGTGTCTCTGTGTGTGTCTCCGTGTGTGTCTCTG
>NW_025533925.1:285000-315000 GCF_020615455.1 Coregonus clupeaformis | reverse complement strand
ACACACCTCAACACATCTACCCTCTATACACACCTCAACACATCTACCCTCTATACACACCTCAACACATCTACACACACCTCAACACATCTACCCTCTACCCACACCTCAACACATCTACCCTCACCTCAACACATCTACACACACCTCAACACATCTACACACACCTCAACACATCTACCCTCTATACACACCTCAACACATCTACCCTCTACCCACACCTCAACACATCTACACACACCTCAACACATCTACCCTCTACACACACCTCAACACATCTACCCTCTATACACACCTCAACATATCTACCCTCTACCCACACCTCAACACATCTACACACACCTCAACACATCTACACACACCTCAACACATGATGAGGAGTGTGTGTTGATAACCCCATGCCACTGTACAGGCAGCATGAGGTTTGTTCACCAGGACTGTCTCAACCAGTGGATCAAGTCTTCAGACACACACTGCTGTGAGCTCTGCCAATACAACTTCATTATGGAGGCTCACCTTAAACCTCTCCGTAAGGTAAACACACCTCAACACATCTACCCTCACCTCAACACATCTACCCTCACCTCAACACATCTACACACACCTCAACACATCTACCCTCTATACACACCTCAACACATCTACCCTCACCTCAACACATCTACCCTCACCTCAACACATCTACACACACCTCAACACATCTACCCTCTATACACACCTCAACACATCTACCCTCTATACACACCTCAACACATCTACCCTCACCTCAACACATCTACCCTCACCTCAACACATCTACCCACACCTCAACACATCTACACACACCTCAACACATCTACCCTCTACACACACCTCAACACATCTACCCTCTACCTCAACACATCTACCCTCTACACATCTCCTCAACACATCTACCCTCACACACCTCAACACATCTACCACTCTACACACACCTCAACACATCTACCCTAACACACCTCAACACATCTACCCTCACCTCAACACATCTACACACACCTCAACACATCTACCCTCACCTCAACACATCTACCCCATCACCTCAACACATCTACACACACCTCAACACATCTACACACACCTCAACACATCTACCCTCACACCTCAACACATCTACCCTCTATACACACCTCAACATCTACCCTCTTCACACATCTACCCACACCTCAACACATCTACCCACACCTCAACACATCTACTTACACACCTCAACACATCTACCCTCTACACCTCAACACATCTACACTCACCACACCTCAACACATCTACCCACACCCTCAACACATCTACACACACACCTCAACACATCTACCCCACCTCAACACATCTACCCACACCTCAACACATCTGCCCTCTACACACCTCAACACATCTACCCACTCTATACACACTCAACACATCTACCCACACCTCAACACATCTACCCACACCTCAACACATCTACCCTCTACCCACACCTCAACACATCTACCCTCTATACACACCTCAACACATCTACCCTCTACCACACCTCAACACATCTACACTCACCTCAACACATCTACTAACACACCTCAACACATCTACCCTCCCACACACACCTCAACACATCTACACACACCCCACATCTGCCACACCTCAACACATCTACCCACACCTCAACACATCTACACACACCTCAACACATCTACCCTCTATACACACCTCAACACATCTACCCTCACCTCAACACATCTACACACACCTCAACACATCTACCCTCTATACACACCTCAACACATCTACCATCTATACACACCTCAACACATCTACCCTCACCTCAACACATCTACACACACCTCAACACATCTACACACACCTCAACACATCTACACACACCTCAACACATCTACCCACACCTCAACACATCTACCCTCTACACACACCTCAACACATCTACCCACACCTCAACACATCTACACACACCTCAACACATCTACACACACCTCAACACATCTACCCTCACCTCAACACATCTACACACACCTCAACACATCTACACACACCTCAACACATCTACCCACCTCAACACATCTACACACACCTCAACACATCTACCCTCACCTCAACACATCTACACACACCTCAACACATCTACCCTCACCTCAACACATCTACCCTCTACCCACACCTCAACACATCTACCCTCTACCCACACCTCAACACATCTACCCTCTATACACACCTCAACACATCTACCCTCTATACACACCTCAACACATCTACCCACACCTCAACACATCTACCCTCTATACACACCTCAACACATCTACACACACCTCAACACATCTACCCTCTACCCACACCTCAACACATCTACCTACCAACATCTACACACACCTCAACACATCTACACACACCTCAACACATCTACCCACACCTCAACACATCTACCCTCTATACACACCTCAACACATCTACCCACACCTCAACACATCTACACACACCTCAACACATCTACCCTCTACACACACCTCAACACATCTACCCTCTATACACACCTCAACACATCTACCCTCTACCCACACCTCAACACATCTACACACACCTCAACACATCTACCCTCACCTCAACACATCTACCCTCTATACACACCTCAACACATCTATACACACCTCAACACATCTACCCTCTATACACACCTCAATACATCTACCCTCTATACACACCTCAATACATCTATACACACCTCAACACATCTATACACACCTCAACACATCTACCCTCTATACACACCTCAATACATCTATACACACCTCAACACATCTATACACACCTCAACACATCTACCCTCTATACACACCTCAATACATCTATACACACCTCAACACATCTATACACACCTCAACACATCTACCCTCTATACACACCTCAATACATCTAAACACACCTCAACACATCTATACACACCTCAACACATCTACCCTCTACACACACCTCAACACATCTACCCACACCTCAACACATCTACACACACCTCAACACATCTACCCTCTACACACACCTCAACACATCTACCCTCTATACACACCTCAACATATCTACCCTCTACCCACACCTCAACACATCTACACACACCTCAACACATCTACCCTCACCTCAACACATCTACCCTCTATACACACCTCAACACATCTACCTCAACACATCTACACATCACATCTACACACACCTCAACACATCTACCCTCTCACACACCTCAACACATCTACCCTCTACACACACTCAACACATCTACCCTCTACCTCAACACATCTACACACACCTCAACATCTACCCTACACCTCAACACATCTACCCTCTATACACACCTCAACACATCTACCCACACCTCAACACATCTACCCCACACACCTCAACACATCTACCCTCTACACACACCTCAACACATCTACCCTCTACACACACCTCAACACATCTACCCTCTATACACACCTCAACACATCTACCCTCTATACACACCTCAACACATCTACACACACCTCAACACATCTACACACACCTCAACACATCTACCCTCTATCACACCTCAACACATCTATACACACCTCAACACTCTATACACACCTCAACACATCTACCCTCTATACACACCTCAACACATCTACCCTCTATACACACCTCAACACATCTACCCTCTATACACACCTCAACACATCTACCCACACCTCAACACATCTACCCACACCTCAACACATCTACACACACCTCAACACATCTACCCTCTACACACACCTCAACACATCTACCACACACCTCAACACATCTACACACACCTCAACACATCTACCTCTACACACACCTCAACACATCTACCCTCTATACACACCTCAACACATCTACCCTCTATACACACCTCAACACATCTACACACCTCAACACATCTACCCCACTCACACATCTACCCTCTATACACACCTCAACACACTCTACCCACACCTCAACACATCTACCCACACCTCAACACATCTACACACCTCAACACATCTACCCTCTACACACACCTCAACACATCTACCCTCTATACACACTCAACACATCTACCCTCTACACACACCTCAACACATCTACACAGCACCTCAACACATCTACCCACTCTATACACACTCAACACATCTACCACACCTCACACATCTACACACACCTCAACACATCTACCCTCTATACACCTCAACACATCTACACCACCTCAACACATCTACACACACCTCCACACATCTACCACACACCTCAACACATCTACCCTCTATACACACCTCAACACATCTACCCTCACACCTCAACACATCTACCCCACACCTCAACACATCTACCCTCTACACACCTCAACACATCTACCCTCTATACACACCTCAACACATCTACCCTCTACACACCTCAACACATCTACCCACACACCTCAACACATCTACCCTCTATACACACCTCAACACATCTACACACACCTCAACACATCTACCCTCTATACACACCTCAACACATCTACCCTCTATACACACCTCAACACATCTACCCTCTATACACACCTCAACACATCTACCCTCTACACACACCTCAACACATCTACCCACACCTCAACACATCTACACACCTCAACACATCTACACACACCTCAACACATCTACCCTCTATACACACCTCAACACATCTACCCACACCTCAACACATCTACACACACCTCAACACATCTACCCTCTATACACACCTCAACACATCTACACACACCTCAACACATCTACCCTCTATACACACCTCAACACATCTACCCACACCTCAACACATCTACACACACCTCAACACATCTACCCTCTATACACACCTCAACACATCTACACACACCTCAACACATCTACCCTCTACACACACCATCAACACATCTACCCTCTACACACACCTCAACACATCTACCCTCACACACCCTCAACACATCTACCCTCTACACACACCTCAACACATCTACCCTCTATACACACCTCAACACATCTACCCTCTATACACACCTCAACACATCTACCCTCTATACACACTCAACACATCTACCCCAACACACCTCAACACATCTACCCTCTATACACACCTCAACACATCTACCCCTCTACACACCTCAACACATCTACCCTCTATACACACCTCAACACATCTACACAACCTCAACACATCTACCTCAACACATCTACCCACACCTCAACACATCACCCTCAACACATCTCAACCTCTACACACACCTCAACACATCTACCCTCTATACACACCTCAACACATCTACCCACTCACATCTACACACCTCAACACATCTACCACACACCTCAACACATCTACCCTCTATACACACCTCAACACATCTACCTCTACACACACCTCAACACATCTACCCTCTATACACACCTCAACACATCTACCCTATCACACTCAACACATCTACCACTCCTCAACACATCTACCACCCTCAACACATCTACACACACCTCAACACATCTACCCTCTATACACACCTCAACACATCTACCACCTACTCAACACACCATCTACCTCTATACACACCTCACATCTACACACACCTCAACACATCTACCCATCTATACACACCTCAACACATCTACCCTCTACACACACCTCAACACATCTACCCTCACACATCTACACACACCTCAACACATCTACCCTCTATACACACACTCAACACATCTACCCTCTATCACACCTCAACACATCTACCCTCTATACACACCTCAACACATCTACCTCAACACACACCTCAACACATCTACCCATCTATACACACCTCAACACATCTACCCTCTATACACACCTCAACACATCTACCCTCTATACACACCCTCAACACATCTACCACACCTCAACACATCTACACACACCTCAACACATCTACCCTCTACACACACCTCAACACATCTACCCTCTATACACACCTCAACACATCTACCCACACCTCAACACATCTACACACCTCAACACATCTACCCTCTATACACACCTCAACACATCTACCCACACCTCAACACATCTACCCCTAACACACCTCAACACATCTACACACACCTCAACACATCTATACACACCTCAACACATCTACCCTCTATACACACCTCAACACATCTACCCTCTATACACACCACCTCAACACATCTACCCTCTATACACACCTCAACACATCTACCCTCTACACACACCTCAACACATCTACCCTCTATACACACCTCAACACATCTACACACACCTCAACACACACCTCAACACATCTACCCTCTATACACACCTCAACACATCTACCCTCTATACACACCTCAACACATCTACCCTCTATACACACCTCAACACATCTACTACACACCTCAACACATCTACCCTCAACACATATCTACACACATCACCCCTTACACACCTCAACACATCTACCTACACACCTCAACACATCTACCCTCTACACACCTCAACACATCTACACACACCTCAACACATCTACCTCACACACTCTGCCATCTACACACCTCAACACATCTACACACTCTACACACCTCAACACATCTACCCTCTATACACACCTCAACACATCTACCCACACCTCAACACATCTACACACACCTCAACACATCTATACACACCTCAACACATCTACCCTCTATACACACCTCAACACATCTACCCTCTATACACACCTCAACACATCTACCCACACCTCAACACATCTACCCTCTATACACACCTCAACACATCTACCCTCTATACACACCTCAACACATCTACCCACCTCAACACATCTACCCACACCTCAACACATCTACCTCTATACACACCTCAACACATCTACCCACTCTCCACCTCAACACATCTACCTCTATACACACCTCAACACATCTACTCTCACACCCTCAACACATCTACCCTCTATACACACCTCAACACATCTACCCTCTATACACCTCAACACATCTACACACACCTCAACACATCTACCTCACACACCTCAACACATCTACCCTACACACCTCAACACATCTACCACTCTACACACACCTCAACACATCTACCACATCTACACCTCAACACATCTACCACACACCTCAACACATCTACCCTCTATACACACCTCAACACATCTACCTCTACACACACCTCAACACATCTACCCTCTATACACACCTCAACACATCTACACACACCTCAACACATCTACCCTCTATACACCTCAACACATCTACCCACACTCTATACACACCTCAACACATCTACACTCTATACACACCTCAACACATCTACCATCTATACACACCTCAACACATCTACCCTCACACCTCAACACATCTACCCTCTACACACACACCTCAACACATCTACCAACACACCTCAACACATCTACCTCTACACACACACTCAACACATCTACCCTCTATACACACCTCAACACATCTACCCACACCTCAACACATCTACACACCTCAACACATCTACCTCTATACACACCTCAACACATCTACCACACCTCAACACATCTACCCTCTATACACACCTCAACACATCTACCCTACTACCTCAACACATCACACACCTCAACACATCTACACACATCAACACATCTACCATCTATACACACCTCAACACATCTACACATCATACACACCTCAACACATCTACCATACACACCTCAACACATCTACCCTCTACACACCTCAACACATCTACCCTCTATACACACCTCAACACATCTACACACACCTCAACACATCTACACACACCTCAACACATCTACCCTCTATACACACCTCAACACATCTACCCTCTATACACACCTCAACACATCTACCCTCTACACACCTCAACACATCTACCCTCCTCACACATCACATCTACCCACATCTCAACACATCTACACACACCTCAACACATCTACCCTCTATACACACCTCAACACATCTACACTCTATGCACACTCAACACATCTACCTCTATACACACCTCAACACATCTACCCACACCTCAACACATCTACCCTCAAACACACTCAACACATCTACACACACCTCAACACATCTACCCACACTCTACCTACACACCTCAACACATCTACACACACCTCAACACATCTACCCTCTATACACACCTCAACACATCTACCCTCCACACCTCAACACATCTACCCTCTATACACACCTCAACACATCTACCCCCTAACACACCTCAACACATCTACCTCTACACACCTCAACACATCTACCTCTATACACACTCAACACATCTACCCTCTATACACACCTCAACACATCTACCTCACACACTCAACACATCTACCCTATACACACCTCAACACATCTACCCTCTATACACACCTCAACACATCTACACACACCTCAACACATCTACCCTCTATACACACTCAACACATCTACCTCACACACACCTCAACACATCTACCCTCTATACACACCTCAACACATCTACCCACACCTCAACACATCTACCTCTACACACACCTCAACACATCTACCCTCTATACACACCTCAACACATCTACCCCTCAACATCTACACACCCTCAACACATCTACCCTCTATACACACCTCAACACATCTACACACCTCAACACATCTACCCTCTAACACACCTCAACACATCTACCCTCACACACACCTCAACACATCTACACACACCTCAACACATCTACCCTCTATACACACCTCAACACATCTACCCTCTATACACACCCTCAACACATCTACCCTCTATACACACCTCAACACATCTACCCCCTATACACACCTCAACACATCTACCCTCTATACACACCTCAACACATCTACCCTCTACACACCTCAACACATCTACACACACCTCAACACATCTACCCACACCTCAACACATCTACCCTCTATACACACCTCAACACATCTACCCACACCTCAACACATCTACCCTCTATACACACCTCAACACATCTACCCTCTACACACACCTCAACACATCTACCCTCTATACACACCTCAACACATCTACCCTCTACACACACCTCAACACATCTACACACACCTCAACACATCTACACTACACCTCAACACATCTACCCTCTACACACCTCAACATCTACCTACACCTCAACACATCTACCCTCTATACACACTCACACATCTACCACTCTACACACACCTCAACACATCTACCCTCCAACACACTCAAATACACTGCACCTCAACACATCTCCCTCTACACACACCTCAACACATCTACCTCTACACACCTCAACACATCTCACCTCTGCACACACCTCAACACATCTACACACACCTCTACACACACACCTCAACACATCTACACACACCTCAACACACTCTATACACACCTCAACACATCTACCCTCATACACACCTCAACACATCTACCCTCTATACACACCTCAACACATCTACCCTCTATACACACCTCAACACATCTACCCCTACACACACCTCAACACATCTACCCTCTATACACACCTCAACACATCTACCCCTCTAAACACATCTACCCCACACACTCTAAACACATCTACACACACCTCAACACATCTACCTCAACACATCTACCCTCTACACACACCTCAACACATCTACCCTCTATACACACCTCAACACATCTACCCTCTACACACCTCAACACATCTACCCCTACACACTCTCAACACATCTACCCTCTATCACACCTCAACACATCTACCCACACCTCAACACATCTACCTCTACACTCAACACATCTACACACACCTCAACACATCTACCCTCTATACACACCTCAACACATCTACCCCACACACCTCAACACATCTACCCTCTATACACACCTCAACACATCTACACACACCTCAACACATCTACACACACCTCAACACATCTACCCTCTATACACTACCCCTATACACCTCAACACATCTACCCTCTATACACACCCTCAACACATCTACCCTCTATACACACCTCAACACATCTACCCACACCTCAACACATCTACCCACACCTCAACACATCTACACACACCTCAACACATCTACACACACCTCAACACATCTACCCTCTATACACACCTCAACACATCTACACACACCTCAACACATCTACCCTCTATACACACCTCAACACATCTACCCTCTATACACACCTCAACACATCTACCCTCTATACACACCTCAACACATCTACCCTCTATACACACCTCAACACATCTACACACACCTCAACACATCTACCCTCTACACACACCTCAACACATCTACCCTCTATACACACCTCAACACATCTACCTCTACACACCTCAACACATCTACCCTCTATACACCTCAACACATCTACCCTCTATACACACCTCAACACATCTACCCTCTATACACACCTCAACACATCTACCCTCTATACACACCTCAACACATCTACCCTCTACACACCTCAACACATCTACCCTCTATACACACCTCAACACATCTACCCTCTATACACACCTCAACACATCTACCCTCTACACACACCTCAACACATCTACACACACCTCAACACATCTACCCTCTACACACCTCAACACATCTACCCTCTACACACACCTCAACACATCTACCCTCTACACACACCTCAACACATCTACCCTCTATACACACCTCAACACATCTACCCTCTACACACACCTCAACACATCTACCCTCTACACCTCAACACATCTACCCCACACCTCAACACATCTACCCTCTATACACACCTCAACACATCTACCCTCTATACACACCTCAACACATCTACCACTCTACACACCTCAACACATCTACCCTCTACACACCTCAACACATCTGCACTCTATACACACCTCAACACATCTCCACTCTCATACACATCTCAACACATCTACCCTCTATCACACACACCTCAACACATCTACCATCTACACACCTCAACACATCTACCCTCTACACACACCTCAACACATCTACCTCTACACCTCAACACATCTACACACACCTCAACACATCTACCCCTCATACACACCTCAACACATCTACCCTCTATACACACACCTCAACACATCTACCACTCTATACACACCTCAACACATCTACCCTCTACACACACCTCAACACATCTACCCTCTATACACACCTCAACACATCTACCCACACCTCAACACATCTACCCTCTATACACACCTCAACACATCTACCCTCTATACACACCTCAACACATCTACCCTCTATACACACCTCAACACATCTACCCTCTATACACACCTCAACACATCTACCCTCTATACACACCTCAACACATCTACCCTCTATACACACCTCAACACATCTACCCTCTATACACACCCTCAACACATCTACCCTCTACACACACCCCAACACATCTACATCACCTCAACTCATCTACACACCTCAACACATCTACCCTCTACACACACCTCAACACATCTACCCTCTATACACACCTCAACACATCTACCCTCTACACACACACTCAACACATCTACCCTCACACACCTCAACACATCTACCCTCTACACACCCTCAACACATCTACCCTCTCACCTCACACATCTACCCTCTACACACACTCAACACATCTACCCTCACACACCTCAACACATCTACCCTCTTACACACCTCAACACATCTACCCTCTACACACACCTCAACACATCTACCCTCTACACACACCTCAACACATCTACCCTCTACACACACCTCAACACATCTACCCTCTATACACACCTCAACACATCTACCCTCTATACACACCTCAACACATCTACCCTCTATACACACCTCAACACATCTACCCTCTACACACACCTCAACACATCTACCCTCTACACACCTCAACACATCTACCCTCTATACACACCTCAACACATCTACCCTCTACACACACCTCAACACATCTACCCTCTATACACACCTCAACACATCTACACACACCTCAACACATCTACCCTCTACACACCTCAACACATCTACCCTCTACACACACCTCAACACATCTACCCTCTACACACACCTCAACACATCTACACACACCTCAACACATCTACCCTCTACACACACCTCAACACATCTACCCTCTACACACACCTCAACACATCTACCCTCTACACACACCTCAACACATCTACCTCTATACACACCTCAACACATCTACCCTCTACACACACCTCAACACATCTACCCACTAACACACACACCTCAACACATCTACCCTCTACACACACCTCAACACATCTACCCTCTATACACACCTCAACACATCTACCCTCTATACACACCTCAACACATCTACACACACCTCAACACATCTACCCTCTACACACACCTCAACACATCTACCCTCTATACACACCTCAACACATCTACCCTCTACACACACCTCAACACATCTACCCTCTATACACACCTCAACACATCTACCCTCTACACACACCTCAACACATCTACCCTCTACACACACCTCAACACATCTACCCTCTATACACACCTCAACACATCTACCCTCTACACACACCTCAACACATCTACCCTCTACACACACCTCAACACATCTACACACACCTCAACACATCTACCCTCTATACACACCTCAACACATCTACACACACCTCAACACATCTACCATCTACACACACCTCAACACATCTACCCTCTATACACACCTCAACACATCTACCCTCTACACACACCTCAACACATCTACCCTCTATACACACCTCAACACATCTACACACACCTCAACACATCTACCCTCTATACACACCTCAACACATCTACCCTCTATACACACCTCAACACATCTACCCCACACACCTCAACACATCTACCCTCTACACACACCTCAACACATCTACCCTCTATACACACCTCAACACATCTACCCTCTACACACCTCAACACATCTACCCTCTATACACACCTCAACACATCTACCCTCTACACACACCTCAACACATCTACCCTCTATACACACCTCAACACATCTACCCTCTATACACACCTCAACACATCTACCCTCTATACACACCTCAACACATCTACCCCACACACCTCAACACATCTACCCTCTACACACCTCAACACATCTACCCTCTATACACACCTCAACACATCTACCTCTACACACCTCAACACATCTACCTCTATACACACCTCAACACATCTACCCTCTATACACACCTCAACACATCTACCCTCTACACACCTCAACACATCTACCTCTACACACACCTCAACACATCTACCACTCTATACACACCTCAACACATCTACCCTCTACACACCTCAACACATCTACCCTCTATACACACCTCAACACATCTACCCTCTATACACACCTCAACACATCTACCCCTATACACCTCAACACATCTACCACACCTCAACACATCTACCCTCTATACACACCTCAACACATCTACCCTCTATACACACCTCAACACATCTACCCTCTACACACCTCAACACATCTACCCTACACACACCTCAACACATCTACCCTCTACACACACCTCAACACATCTACCCACCTCAACACATCTACCCTCTACACACCTCAACACATCTACCCTCTACACACCTCAACACATCTACCCACACCTCAACACATCTGCCCTCTACACACCTCAACACATCTACCCTCTATACACACTCAACACATCTACCCTCTATACACACCTCAACACATCTACCCTCTATACACACCTCAACACATCTACACACACCTCAACACATCTACCCTCTATACACACCTCAACACATCTACCCTCTACACACACCTCAACACATCTACCCTCTATACACACCTCAACACATCTACCCTCTATACACACCTCAACACATCTACCCTCTATACACACCTCAACACATCTACCCTCTATACACACCTCAACACATCTACCACTCTAACCCCCCCTCAACACATCTACCCTCTATACACACCTCAACACATCTACCCTCTATACACACCTCAACACATCTACACACACCTCAACACATCTACCCTCTACACACACCTCAACACATCTACCCTCTACACACACCTCAACACATCTACCCTCTACACACACCTCAACACATCTACCCACACCTCAACACATCTACCCTCTACACACACCTCAACACATCTACCCTCTACACACCTCAACACATCTACCCTCTATACACACCTCAACACATCTACCCTCTACACACACCTCAACACATCTACCCTCTACACACACCTCAACACATCTACCCTCTACACACCTCAACACATCTACCCTCTATACACACCTCAACACATCTACCCTCTACACACCTCAACACATCTACCCTCTATACACACCTCAACACATCTACCCTCTACACACCTCAACACATCTACCCTCTACACACCTCAACACATCTACCCTCTACACACCTCAACACATCTACCATCTACACCTCAACACATCTACCCTCTATACACACCTCAACACATCTACCACTCTACACACACCTCAACACATCTACCCTCTACACACCTCAACACATCTACCCTCTACACACCTCAACACATCTACCCTCTACACACACCTCAACACATCTACCCTCTACACACACCTCAACACATCTACCCTCTATACACACCTCAACACATCTACCCTCATACCCCCTCAACACATCTACCCTCCATACACACCTCAACACATCTACCCTCTACACACACCTCAACACATCTACCCTCTACACACACTCAACACATCTACACACACCTCAACACATCTACACACCTCAACACATCTACCCTCTACACACCTCAACACATCTACCCTCTACACACACCTCAACACATCTACCCTCTACACACACCTCAACACATCTACACACACCTCAACACATCTAAACACACCTCAACACATCTACACACACCTCAACACATCTACCCTCTATACACACCTCAACACATCTACCCTCTACACACACCTCAACACATCTACCCTCTACACACACCTCAACACATCTACACACACCTCAACACATCTACCCTCTACACACACCTCAACACATCTACCCTCTACACACACCTCAACACATCTACACACACCTCAACACATCTACACACACCTCAACACATCTACCATCTACACACACCTCAACACATCTACCCTCTACACACACCTCAACACATCTACCCACACCTCAACACATCTACCCTATACACACCTCAACACATCTACCCTACACACACCTCAACACATCTACCCTCTACACACCTCAACACATCTACCCTCTACACACACCTCAACACATCTACCCTCTACACACACCTCAACACATCTACCCTCTATACACACCTCAACACATCTACCCTCTACACACCTCAACACATCTACCCTCTATACACACCTCAACACATCTACCCTCTACCCACACCTCAACACATCTACCCTCTATACACACCTCAACACATCTACCCTCTATACACACCTCAACACATCTACCCTCTATACACACCTCAACACATCTACCCACACCTCAACACATCTACCCTCTACCCACACCTCAACACATCTACCCTCTATACACACCTCAACACATCTACACACACCTCAACACATCTACCCTCTACACACACCTCAACACATCTACCCTCTATACACACCTCAACACATCTACCCTCTATACACACGTCAACACATCTACCCTCCATACACACCTCAACACATCTACCCACACCTCAACACATCTACACACACCTCAACACATCCAAACACACCTCAACACATCTACACACACCTCAACACATCTACCCTCTATACACACCTCAACACATCTACCCTCTATACACACCTCAACACATCTACCCTCTATACACACCTCAACACATCTACACACACCTCAACACATCTACCCTCTATACACACCTCAACACATCTACCCTCTATACACACCTCAACACATCTACCCTCTATACACACCTCAACACATCTACCCTCTATACACACCTCAACACATCTACCCTCTACACACACCTCAACACATCTACCCTCTACCCACACCTCAACACATCTACACACACCTCAACACATCTACCCTCTACACACACCTCAACACATCTACACACACCTCAACACATCTAAACACACCTCAACACATCTACACACACCTCAACACATCTACCCTCTATACACACCTCAACACATCTACCCTCTATACACACCTCAACACATCTACACACACCTCAACACATCTACACACACCTCAACACATCTACCCTCTATACACACCTCAACACATCTACCCTCTATACACACCTCAACACATCTACACACACCCAACACATCTACACACACCTCAACACATCTACCCTCTATACACACCTCAACACATCTACCCTCTATACACACCTCAACACATCTACCCTCTATACACACCTCAACACATCTACACACACCTCAACACATCTACACACACCTCAACACATCTACCCTCTATACACACCTCAACACATCTACCCTCTATACACACCTCAACACATCTACCCTCTATACACACCTCAACACATCTACACACACCTCAACACATCTACCCTCTATACACACCTCAACACATCTACCCTCTATACACACCTCAACACATCTACCCTCTATACACACCTCAACACATCTACACACACCTCAACACATCTACACACACCTCAACACATCTACCCTCTATACACACCTCAACACATCTACCCTCTACACACACCTCAACACATCTACACACACCTCAACACATCTACCCTCTACACACACCTCAACACATCTACCCTCTACACACACCTCAACACATCTACCCTCTATACACACCTCAACACATCTACCCTCTACACACACCTCAACACATCTACACACACCTCAACACATATACACACACCTCAACACATCTACCCTCTACACACACCTCAACACATCTACACACACCTCAACACATATACACACACCTCAACACATCTACCCTCTACACACACCTCAACACATCTACCCTCTATACACACCTCAACACATCTACACACACCTCAACACATCTACCCTCTACACACACCTCAACACATCTACCATCTACACACACCTCAACACATCTACCCTCTACACACCTCAACACATCTACCCTCTACACACACCTCAACACATCTACCCTCTACACACACCTCAACACATCTACACACACCTCAACACATCTACCCACACCTAACACATCTACCCTCTACACACACCTCAACACATCTACCATCTACACACACGTCAACACATCTACCCTCTACACACACCTCAACACATCTACCCTCTATACACACCTCAACACATCTACCCTCTACACACACCTCAACACATCTACCCACACCTCAACACATCTACCCTCTATACACACCTCAACACATCTACCCTCTATACACACCTCAACACATCTACCCTCTATACACACCTCAACACATCTACCCTCTATACACACCTCAACACATCTACCCTCTATACACACCTCAACACATCTACCCTCTATACACACCTCAACACATCTACCCTCTATGTTAGGTAAACACACACCATAGACTTAGATAGACAACTCTAGTGCCCCAAAGCCAGTTGTAGCATGGGCGGAGACATGGAGGGATTTCACCAGTTCTAAGTAGTGTTCTAACTGGGTGGGACTTCCTATGGGTTAAGGAAGGATCATATGTTTCCATCCAGGTCATCAGGAGGGATCAGCCAATGAATTATACTCGTGAGCAAACATTCCATAACTCCAGGTGACAGTAAATCACCAACCTTGGGTTTATACCTGTTCAGACAACACCCTCCAGGGGGCAGTAAATCACCAACCTTGGCTTTATACCAGTTCAGACAACACCCTCCAGGGGGCAGTAAATCACCAACCTTGGCTTTATACCTGTTCAGACAACACCCTCCAGGGGGCAGTAAATCACCAACCTTGGCTTTATACCTGTTCAGACAACACCCTCCAGGGGCAGTATGCACCCTTTCAGTTTGTTTACCAACTTATAGAAGTAGCAGAAGAAGAAAATGTACTACTTTAAAATGGAGTTATCCTCAGTGGCGCTGCCCATGCTGTCCCAGACGCCATAATGGGACAGATACAAAGATAAGCGTCTATGACTCACTCTCTCTCTCTCTCGCTCTTTCTCTCCGCAGTGGGAGAAGCTCCAGATGTCGACCAATGAGAGGAGGAAGATCTTATGTTCCGTGATGTTCCACCTGGTGGCCATCGGTTGTGTTCTCTGGTCCGTATACGTCCTCGTCAACAGAACCCTCCACGAGATCAACCTGGGACGCAACAACGGTCAGCAACTACACCCTGACCTTAATCCATCCCCTATACAATCTAACTTCTATATAAACTTAACCCACCTTCTTTCAACCTTAACCCAACTTCTTACAACCTTAACCCAACTTCTATACAGCCTTAACTCAACCTCTATACAACCTTAACCCAACCTCTATACAACCTCTATACAACCTTAACCTCTATACAACCTTAGCTCAACCTCTATACAACCTTAACCCAACCTCTATACAACCTCTATACAACATTAACCCAACCTCTATACAACCTTAACCCAACTTCTATACAACCTTAACTCAACTTCAATACAGCCTTAACCCAACCTCTGTTCAACCTTAACCCAACCTCTATACAACCTTAACTCAACTTCAATACAGCCTTAACCCAACCTCTGTTCAACCTTAACCCAACCTCTATACAACCTTAACCCAACTTCTATACAACCTTAACCCAACTTCTATACAACCTTAGCCCAACCTCTATACAACCTTAACCCAACCTCTATACAACCTCTATACAACCTTAACCTCTATACAACCTTAGCTCAACCTCTATACAACCTTAACCCAACCTCTATACAACCTCTATACAACCTTAACTCAACCTCTATACAACCTTAACCCAACATATATAAAACTTTAACCCAACTTCTATACAACCTTAACCTAACTTCTATATAATCCTAACCAATGTTCCCTCTAATTTATTTAGGCACCGAGCAAATTTCAGGTCTGTTGAGTTCAAACTTGAACGTTGTGAAAATTCTGTGCAACTTCCAGCAAGCGTTTACTGTGAACACTGAGGCTGTACCCGCTTTAAGTTAAAATCACACTACAAACTATCACCCTCATGGTCTTAAGGAAATCATGAATGTCATGGATACATTAGAACTAGTAGATATATGGAGGCTTAAATATCCTGATCTAGTGAGATACACATGGTGGAGACTCAATCAAGCTAGTCGTCTTGACTTCTTTCTTATGTCATTCTCATTGGCACCAAAAGTTTAAAAAGTGTTGATAGGGGACAGAATGCGGTCGGACCATCATATAATAGGCATATACATTACTCTTACTGAATTTCCACGTGGGCGAGGATATTGGACATTTACTCAAAGCCTATTGGATGATAACTTGTTTTTAACTAGGACAGAGGAATTTATAACTGTTTTTTTCCGACATAACATAGGTACAGCGAATCCCCTTATTGTATGGGACACCTTTAAATGTGCCTTTAGAGGCCATGCAATTCAGTACTCATCTCGAAAACAAAAGCAATTTAGGTCAAAAGAGTCCACACTAACAAAGGAAATAGAAGGTCTAACAGAACAGATAGATGGCAATACAAACTGGAACATAGAGGCTCAGAATAAATTAGAGGACAAACAAAAAGAAATGGAGAAACTTATTCAAGAAAGATCAAGTGTAATATATTATACAAATAAAGCAAACTGGGTGGAATATGGGGAAAAATGCCCCAAATTCTTTTTTAATCTTCAACATAGGAATGCTACCAAAACGAATTTACTGAAACTGGTTACAAATGACGGAGTCACCCATGTTTCACCAAATGATATTTTGAAGGAGGAAGCAAAGTACTTTAAGCATATGTTTTCGTTTCAGTCGCCTCCATCTCCTCTAACTGAAGCTAATTGCAGGGATTTTTTTCTATTGATAATGTAAAATTAGCAGCTGTACAGAAAGACTCATGTGAAGGTCAAATTACAGAGGAGGAACTTCTGGATGCAGTTAAAGCCTTTAAGTCCGGGAAAACTCCAGGGTTGGATGGCATACCAGTCGAGGTATACCAAACCTTTTTGGATATACTCAGAAGACCATTATTAGCATGTTTGAACCACTCCTATGTAAATGGTCGATTTTCAGACACTCAAGAAGAATGTCTGATTTCATTATTACTGAAACAGGATACAAGTGGAAAATATAAAGATCCAGTACATTAAAAAATTGGAGGCCCCTTACACTTCAGTGTATAGCGCATATAATTAAAAAGGTATTGTCGGACATTATTCATTCTAATCAGACAGATTTTTTTTACATGGACGATACATTGGAGATAACATAAGGCAAGTACTGGAAACAATAGAACACTATGAAAAATCTGGGAAAACAGGCCTGCTATTCATAGCAGACTTTGAAATGGCATTTGATAAAGTACGACTGGAGTTTATATTTAAATGCCTGGAGCATTTCAATTTTGGTGAATCTCTTATAAAATGGGTTAAAATCATGTATAGTAACCCTAGGTGTAAAATAGTAAATAATGGCTACTTCTCAGAAAGTATTAAACTGTCAAGAGGAGTGAAACAAGGTTGTCCATTATCGGCATATCTATTTATTATGGCCATCGAGATGTTAGCTATTAAAATCAGATCCAACAATAATATCAAGGGATTAGAAATCCAGGGCTTAAAAACAAAGGTGTCATTGTATGCTGATTATTCATGTTTTCTTTTAAATAGTTTTTACATTACCATGTAGTTTACCAATAAAATGGTCTGATGGTGATGTGGATATACTCGGAATACATATCCCCAAGGAAATAAATGATCTGACTCCAATACATTTTAATAAAAAGTTATCAAAAATAGATAAGATCTTGCTACCATGGAAAGGTGGGTGCCTGTCTATTGGTGGAAAAATCACTGTGATTAACTCTTTAGTAGTATCCCAGTTTACCTATTTGCTTATGGTCTTGCCTACGCCTAGCGAACAGTTTTTAAAATGATAGTATATGAGAAAAAAATATTCCATTTTATTTGGAACGGCAAGCCAGACAGAATTAAACGGGCCTATTTATATAATGAATATGAATTCAGAGGACAGAAATTATTAAATGTTAAAGCATTAGAACTATCACTAAAAGCTTCAGTCATACAAAAGTTATACTTAAATCCGAACTGGTTCTCTAGCAAATTAGGAAGATTGTCTCACCCTATGTTCAAGAATAGCCTTTTACCCTTTATTCAGATTACAACCTCTCACTTTTAGTTATTTGAAAAGGAAATCATCTCCCAAATATCACTATTTCTAAAACAAGCCATAGAAAGTTGGTTGCAATTTCAATGTAATCCTCCAGAAACGACAGAACAAATAATGCAACAACTATTGTGGTTAAACTCAAATATACTAATTGATCAAAAAAACTCATTTTTTGGACAAAATGTTTAAAAAGGTATAATCTTCGTAAATGATATCATCGGTAGGACTGGTGGAGTTATGTCGCACATGCAGCTACCAAAAACATATGGAAATGTCTGCTCTACCCAAAATTACAACCAAATAATTGCAGCATTACCGCACAAATGGAAGAGGAAAGTGGAAGGGGGAGAAAGTAAGGAACTTGTCTGTCGGCCGCATTAAAGAACATAATTGGTTAAAGAAAACTGTGATAAATAAAAAAAGTGTACCAGTTTCATTTAAGGACCAAAGGATTGACAGCCGTCCCATATAGATTGCAAAATAGTTGGGAAGAGATTTTTGACGTACCGATTCCATGGCATAGTGTTTATGAACTGATACGCAAAACGACGCCAGATTCAAAACTTATAATTTTTCTATTTAAATAATTATACCGAATTCTTGCTACCAACAGAATGTTATTTATATGGGGGATACAATCTTCCCAGCTCTGCAGATTTTTCTGTGAAGAGACAGAATCATTAGATCATTTCTTTTGGTTCTGTACATTTGTAGCTTGTTTTTGGACCGGTCCAGGAATGGCTAAAGGATTGCAATATTTACCTGGAGCTAACCCTGCAGATAGCACTACTGGGTGATCTGAAAAGTTAGTAATTCGATCAATAATATAATAATACTTTTAGCAAAATTATTTATTTTCAATTTACAATCTGTGATAATGTGGTGTTGAAGGAGTCAGGCGCAGGAGGGTAAATCACAGAATAACAAGCTTTAATCCACAAAATACAGGTTTACACAGAAATGCGTCAAACACACTCCAGGGCACAAAACAGGCGCACTGGAAAATACAAGGCACACAGGAAAATACTCCCGTCGATACACAATACACAAGCTTCACTAACCTTTAGAATAAACAATCACCCACAAGGACAAGGGGGGCAGAGGGAACACTTATACACGGACTAATTAGGGGAATAGAACCAGGTGTGTGTGATTGACAAGACAATTGTGATGGTGATTGGGGCGGCAGTGGTTAGTATTCCTGCCCGAACAAGGAGGGGAGGCAGCCTCGGCGGAAGTCGTGACACAATCTGTAGAAACAAATGAGAATAGAAGGGTTCAGAACTTTTGTAAAACATCACAGTACAGTTGAAAGATATATGGCAAATAGAAATCCAATATGGATGGTGTTAAGAGATAGATGGGAGGTGTTGAATGGAGTTGAAGGATGGGACTAATAACAACTAACAACAACTAATAACAACAAGATAACTAATGTAAAGCATACTGAGTCCATAATAAGTAT
Source organism: Coregonus clupeaformis (assembly GCF_020615455.1). Classification (NCBI taxonomy): domain Eukaryota; kingdom Metazoa; phylum Chordata; class Actinopteri; order Salmoniformes; family Salmonidae; genus Coregonus; species Coregonus clupeaformis. Next base: position 292,184 of record NW_025533925.1, on the reverse strand, counting down.
ATAGGTTATAGGTTGAGAGCTTTTGTGAAAGAGCACAGTTAGAAAGATATGGCATACAGAAGCAAACCGGATGGACATCATGAAAATGATCGGAGAGGTTGAGGGTAGAGGAAGTTCATGAGTAAAAACCAACAAAATATAATTATTGTAAAATTGACTGTGTCCATAAAATGTATATAGTATGTATAAGCTGGAAGTAGAGGCCTAAGCGTTGTTGTTCACTAGTTTACTCCAATTAGGGGAGGGGTGGTAGGGTTGGAAAGTAATAAAGAGGAATATATATATTTTTAAAGGATATGTGTATATATATGTATGTATATGTATTTATATGTATGTATGTATGTATATATATATATATATATATATATATATATATGCGAGAAAAAAAACATATGGGCGATTGGAAGTGATGCAGACAATTACATTGATGGAAGTTACAATCTATCTGCAATATTAAAGCTGATCATATGAAAACATTACTGTGTTTTCAGATGACATGTGGAGAATATAGTAACATTACTGTGTTTTCAGAGTGGAGAATATAGTAACATTACTGTGTTTTCAGATGACATGTGGAGAATATAGTAACATTACTGTGTTTTCAGATGACATGTGGAGAATATAGTAACATTACTGTGTTTTCAGAGTGGAGAATATAGTAACATTACTGTGTTTTCAGATGACATGTGGAGAATATAGTAACATTACTGTGTTTTCAGAGTGGAGAATATAGTAACATTACTGTGTTTTCAGAGTGGAGAATATAGTAACATTACTGTGTTTTCAGAGTGGAGAATATAGTAACATTACTGTGTTTTCAGATGACATGTGGAGAATATAGTAACATTACTGTGTTTTCAGAGTGGAGAATATAGTAACATTACTGTGTTTTCAGATGACATGTGGAGAATATAGTAACATTACTGTGTTTTCAGATGACTGTGGAGAATATAGTAACATTACTGTGTTTTCAGATGACATGTGGAGAATACAGTAACATTACTGTGTTTTCAGATGACATGTGGAGAATATAGTAACATTACTGTGTTTTCAGATGACTGTGGAGAATATAGTAACATTACTGTGTTTTCAGATGACATGTGGAGAATATAGTAACATTACTGTGTTTTCAGATGACATGTGGAGAATATAGTAACATTACTGTGTTTTCAGATGACATGTGGAGAATATAGTAACATTACTGTGTTTTCAGATGACATGTGGAGAATATAGTAACATTACTGTGTTTTCAGAGTGGAGAATATAGTAACATTACTGTGTTTTCAGATGACATGTGGAGAATATAGTAACATTACTGTGTTTTCAGAGTGGAGAATATAGTAACATTACTGTGTTTTCAGATGACATGTGGAGAATATAGTAACATTACTGTGTTTTCAGATGACATGTGGAGAATATAGTAACATTACTGTGTTTTCAGATGACATGTGGAGAATATAGTAACATTACTGTGTTTTCAGATGACATGTGGAGAATATAGTAACATTACTGTGTTTTCAGAGTGGAGAATATAGTAACATTACTGTGTTTTCAGAGTGGAGAATATAGTAACATTACTGTGTTTTCAGAGTGGAGAATATAGTAACATTACTGTGTTTTCAGATGACATGTGGAGAATATAGTAACATTACTGTGTTTTCAGAGTGGAGAATATAGTAACATTACTGTGTTTTCAGATGACATGTGGAGAATATAGTAACATTACTGTGTTTTCAGATGACATGTGGAGAATATAGTAACATTACTGTGTTTTCAGATGACATGTGGAGAATATAGTAACATTACTGTGTTTTCAGATGACATGTGGAGAATATAGTAACATTACTGTGTTTTCAGATGACATGTGGAGAATATAGTAACATTACTGTGTTTTCAGAGTGGAGAATATAGTAACATTACTGTGTTTTCAAGTGGAGAATATAATAACATTACTGTGTTTTCAGAGTGGAGAATATAGTAACATTACTGTGTTTTCAGAGTGGAGAATATAGTAACATTACTGTGTTTTCAGAGTGGAGAATATAGTAACATTACTGTGTTTTCAGATGACATGTGGAGAATATAGTAACATTACTGTGTTTTCAGATGACATGTGGAGAATATAGTAACATTACTGTGTTTTCAGATGACATGTGGAGAATATAGTAACATTACTGTGTTTTCAGAGTGGAGAATATAGTAACATTACTGTGTTTTCAGAGTGGAGAATACAGTAACATTACTGTGTTTTCAGATGACGTGGAGAATATAGTAACATTACTGTGTTTTCAGATGACATGTGGAGAATATAGTAACATTACTGTGTTTTCATATGACATGTGGAGAATATAGTAACATTACTGTGTTTTCAGAGTGGAGAATATAGTAACATTACTGTGTTTTCAGATGACATGTGGAGAATATAGTAACATTACTGTGTTTTCAGAGTGGAGAATATAGTAACATTACTGTGTTTTCAGAGTGGAGAATATAGTAACATTACTGTGTTTTCAGATGACATGTGGAGAATATAGTAACATTACTGTGTTTTCAGAGTGGAGAATATAGTAACATTACTGTGTTTTCAGATGACATGTGGAGAATATAGTAACATTACTGTGTTTTCAGATGACATGTGGAGAATATAGTAACATTACTGTGTTTTCAGAGTGGAGAATATAGTAACATTACTGTGTTTTCAGATGACATGTGGAGAATATAGTAACATTACTGTGTTTTCAGATGACATGTGGAGAATATAGTAACATTACTGTGTTTTCAGAGTGGAGAATATAGTAACATTACTGTGTTTTCAGATGACATGTGGAGAATATAGTAACATTACTGTGTTTTCAGATGACATGTGGAGAATATAGTAACATTACTGTGTTTTCAGAGTGGAGAATATAGTAACATTACTGTGTTTTCAGATGACATGTGGAGAATATAGTAACATTACTGTGTTTTCAGAGTGGAGAATACAGTAACATTACTGTGTTTTCAGATGACATGTGGAGAATATAGTAACATTACTGTGTTTTCAGATGACATGTGGAGAATATAGTAACATTACTGTGTTTTCAGAGTGGAGAATATAGTAACATTACTGTGTTTTCAGAGTGGAGAATACAGTAACATTACTGTGTTTTCAGATGACATGTGGAGAATATAGTAACATTACTGTGTTTTCAGATGACATGTGGAGAATATAGTAACATTACTGTGTTTTCAGATGACATGTGGAGAATATAGTAACATTACTGTGTTTTCAGATGACATGTGGAGAATATAGTAACATTACTGTGTTTTCAGAGTGGAGAATATAGTAACATTACTGTGTTTTCAGATGACATGTGGAGAATATAGTAACATTACTGTGTTTTCAGATGACATGTGGAGAATATAGTAACATTACTGTGTTTTCAGATGACATGTGGAGAATATAGTAACATTACTGTGTTTTCAGATGACATGTGGAGAATATAGTAACATTACTGTGTTTTCAGAGTGGAGAATATAGTAACATTACTGTGTTTTCAGAGTGGAGAATATAGTAACATTACTGTGTTTTCAGAGTGGAGAATATAGTAACATTACTGTGTTTTCAGAGTGGAGAATATAGTAACATTACTGTGTTTTCAGAGTGGAGAATATAGTAACATTACTGTGTTTTCAGATGACATGTGGAGAATATAGTAACATTACTGTGTTTTCAGAGTGGAGAATATAGTAACATTACTGTGTTTTCAGATGACATGTGGAGAATATAGTAACATTACTGTGTTTTCAGATGACATGTGGAGAATATAGTAACATTACTGTGTTTTCAGAGTGGAGAATATAGTAACATTACTGTGTTTTCAGAGTGGAGAATATAGTAACATTACTGTGTTTTCAGAGTGGAGAATATAGTAACATTACTGTGTTTTCAGATGACATGTGGAGAATATAGTAACATTACTGTGTTTTCAGATGACATGTGGAGAATATAGTAACATTACTGTGTTTTCAGATGACATGTGGAGAATATAGTAACATTACTGTGTTTTCAGAGTGGAGAATATAGTAACATTACTGTGTTTTCAGATGACATGTGGAGAATATAGTAACATTACTGTGTTTTCAGAGTGGAGAATATAGTAACATTACTGTGTTTTCAGATGACATGTGGAGAATATAGTAACATTACTGTGTTTTCAGATGACATGTGGAGAATATAGTAACATTACTGTGTTTTCAGATGACATGTGGAGAATATAGTAACATTACTGTGTTTTCAGAGTGGAGAATATAGTAACATTACTGTGTTTTCAGAGTGGAGAATATAGTAACATTACTGTGTTTTCAGATGACATGTGGAGAATATAGTAACATTACTGTGTTTTCAGATGACATGTGGAGAATATAGTAACATTACTGTGTTTTCAGATGACATGTGGAGAATATAGTAACATTACTGTGTTTTCAGATGACATGTGGAGAATATCAGTGATTAAGTACTACACTGCTGAGGGTAAGGATGGTTCTGGAATCACAAACACACACATATATATACACACACACATATATACACAAACACACATATACACACACACACACACAGACACGTACGCACACACACACACATAAAGACACGTACGCACACACACACACGCACACAATCTCTCTTCTTCCCTCCCCCTGGGTAGATGTAACTAACCAGTGTATCTGTGCAGGTGTGTTGGAGTGGCCGTTCTGGATGAAGCTGGTCATTGTGGCGATAGGTGTGACAGGTGGACTGGTGTTCATGTACGTCCAGTGTAAAGTCTACTGGTTGCTATGGAGACGACTCAAAGCCTTCAACCGCGTCATCACTGTGCAGAACTGCCCCGAGAAGCCGCCGCCCACCGACGCCGCGCTGGCCAATGGGAATCACCCTGAGGCAGCGGAGGTCCCCATTGGCCCAGCCCCGGAGGTCGTTCAGATGGACTCCGACCCCACGGAGGGAAACCCCGTCTGACACACACACACACACACACACACCACACAGACACACACACACACACACCACACAGACACACACACACACACCACACAGACACACACACACCACACAGACACACACACACACACACACACACACACACACACACACAGACACACACACACACACACACCACACACACACACACACACCACACAGACACACACCACACAGATATACAGTACCAGTCCAAAGTTTGGACACACCTACTCATTCAAGGGATTTTCTTTATTTTTACCATTTTCTACATTGTAGAATAATAGTGAAGACATCAAAACTATGAAATAACACATATGGAATCATGTAGTAACCAAAAAAGTGTTAAACAATTCAAAATATATTTCCTTGATGACAGCTTGCCATAATATGGACTTGGTCTTTTACCAAATATGGCTATCTTCTGTATACCCCCCCTACCTTGTCACAACACAACTGATTGACTCAAACGCATTAAGGAATGAAATTCCACAACTTAACTTTTAAGAAGGCACACCTGTTAATTGAAATGCATTCCAGGTGACTACCTCATGAAGCTGGTTGAGAGAATGCCAAGAGTGGGCAAAGCTGGCATCAAGGCAAAGGGTGGCTACTTTGAAGAATCTCAAATATTAAATATATTTTGATTTGTTTAACACTTTTTGGATACTACATGATTCCATATGTGTTATTTCATAGTTTTGATGTCTTCACTATTATTCTACAATGTAGAAAATGGTAAAAATAAAGAAAAACCCTGGAATGACTAGGTGTGTCCAAACTTTTGACTGGTACTGTATACATTCACACCTCTAGTCCACCAAAGGGTCATAATGTGACGTAGCCAATCAGAGTGTCTGTTATAGAAGCAGCTGTAGATCAGCCAATCAGAGCGTCTGTTATAGAAGCAGCTGTAGATCAGCCAATCAGAGCGTCTGTTATAGAAGCAGCTGTAGATCAGCCAATCAGAGCGTCTGTTATAGAAGCAGCTGTAGATCAGCCAATCAGAGCGTCTGTTATAGAAGCAGCTGTAGATCAGCCAATCAGAGCGTCTGTTATAAAAGCAGCTGTAGATCAGCCAATCAGAGCGTCTGTTATACTCTCTCCAGTATTAAATATAAAACAGCCTGAGGAGCAGCGTAGAACCAAGTGTTCCAGGGTTGGAACAAAACCCTGCACACCCTGCAGCTCTCCAGAAGGAGGGTTAGAATCATAGATGATCATATATTGATTTATTTAACATTTATTTATGTTAGTATTTACTCTGAATAGAAATACTTATAAAGAGAAAATGTGGTATTGAAGGTCCGGCCGTCTGTCCGTCCGTCACTGATGTCTAGAAGTCTCTCTGAAGAGGTCCCCGTCTGTCCGTCCGTCACTATGATGTCTAGAAGTCTCTCTGAAGAGGTCCCCGTCTGTCCGTCCGTCACTATGATGTCTAGAAGTCTCTCTGAAGAGGTCCCCGTCTGTCTCTGGTAGTCACCATTACACCCAAAGAGATCCTATATACAGAACACTGAACCCAAAGAGATCCTATATACAGAACACTGAACCCAAAGAGATCCTATATACAGAACACTGAACCCAAAGAGATCCTATATACAGTACACTGAACTCAAATATAAACGCAACATGTAAAGTGTTGGTCCCATGTTTCATGAGCTGAAATAAAAGATCCCAGAAATGTTCCATACACACAAAAAGCTTATTTTCTCTCAAATGTTGTGCACTAATGTGTTTATATCACTGTTAGTGAGCATGTCTCCTTTACCAAGATAATCCATCCACCTGACAGGTGTGGCATATCAAGAAGCTGATTAAACAGCATGATCATTACACAGGTGCACCTTGTGCTGGGGACAATAAAAGGCCACTCTAAAATGTGCAGTTTTGTCACACAACACAGTGCCACAGATGTCTCAAGTTTTGAGGGAGCGTGCAATTGGCATGCTGACTGCAGGAATGTCCACCAGAGCTGCTTTAATTCCCTACCATGCCCCCATCCCCCACGGACACTTGGCATTTAGGCCAAAGAGTTCAATCTTGGTTTCATCACACCAGAGAATCTTGATTCTCATGGTCGGTGAGTCTTTTAGGTGCCTTTTGGCAAACTCCAAGCGTGGGGTCATGTGTCTTTTACTGAGGAGTGGCTTCCGTCTGGCTACTCTACCATAAAGGCCTGATT
>NW_025533925.1:252500-280000 GCF_020615455.1 Coregonus clupeaformis | reverse complement strand
GCTGAAACAGAGCAGTACCTTCTCCATACAGCCAGGCTGCCCTCAACAGCTGGAACAGAGCAGCACCTTCTCCTCCATACAGCCAGGCTGCCCTCAACAGCTGGAACAGAGCAGCACCTTCTCCTCCATACAGCCAGGCTGCCCTCAACAGTTGGAACAGAGCAGTACCTTCTCCATACAGCTAGGCTGCCCTCAACAGCTGAAACAGAGCAGTACCTTCTCCATACAGCTAGGCTGCCCTCAACAGCTGAAACAGAGCAGTACCTTCTCCTCCATACAGCCAGGCTGCCCTCAACTGCTGGAACAGAGCAGTACCTTCTCCTCCATACAGCCAGGCTGCCCTCAACAGCTGGAACAGAGCAGCACCTAGACAACTGCTTTGCCCTACTTCTTGTCAGGCCCGCAATCTGGAGGCCACGCCCTGCAAGCCTGTGTACGTGGTCGAGATCTGGAGGCCACGCCCTGCAAGCCTGTGTACGTGGTCGAGATCTGGAGGCCACGCCCTGCAAGCCTGTGTACGTGGTCGAGATCTGGAGGCCACGCCCTGCAAGCCTGTGTACGTGGTCGAGATCTGGAGGCCACGCCCTGCAAGCCTGTGTACGTGGTCGAGATCTGGAGGCTACGCCTGCAAGCCTGTGTACGTGGTCGAGATCTGGAGGCCACGCCCTGCAAGCCTGTGTACGTGGTCGAGATCTGGAGGCCACGCCCTGCAAGCCTGTGTACGTGGTCGAGATCTGGAGGCCACGCCCTGCAAGCCTGTGTACGTGGTCGAGATCTGGAGGCCACGCCCTGCAAGCCTGTGTACGTGGTCGAGATCTGGAGGCCACGCCCTGCAAGCCTGTGTACGTGGTCGAGATCTGGAGGCCACGCCCTGCAAGCCTGTGTACGTGGTCGAGATCTGGAGGCCACGCCCTGCAAGCCTGTGTACGTGGTCGAGATCTGGAGGCCACGCCCTGCAAGCCTGTGTACGTGGTCGAGATCTGGAGGCCACGCCCTGCAAGCCTGTGTACGTGGTCGAGATCTGGAGGCCACGCCCTGCAAGCCTGTGTACGTGGTCGAGATCTGGAGGCCACGCCCTGCAAGCCTGTGTACGTGGTCGAGATCTGGAGGCCACGCCCTGCAAGCCTGTGTACGTGGTCGAGATCTGGAGGCCACGCCCTGCAAGCCTGTGTACGTGGTCGAGATCTGGAGGCCACGCCCTGCAAGCCTGTGTACGTGGTCGAGATCTGGAGGCCACGCCCTGCAAGCCTGTGTACGTGGTCGAGATCTGGAGGCCACGCCCTGCAAGCCTGTGTACGTGGTCGAGATCTGGAGGCCACGCCCTGCAAGCCTGTGTACGTGGTCGAGATCTGGAGGCCACGCCCTGCAAGCCTGTGTACGTGGTCGAGATCTGGAGGCCACGCCCTGCAAGCCTGTGTACGTGGTCGAGATCTGGAGGCCACGCCCTGCAAGCCTGTGTACGTGGTCGAGATCTGGAGGCCACGCCCTGCAAGCCTGTGTACGTGGTCGAGACTGACGAATATCAGCTCCACCAGTTTACACCTCCACCGAGGCTGTCCAAGCCATGAGGGGGCAGGTACTTCCACCGAGGCTGTCCAAGCCATGAGGGGGCAGGTACTTCCACCGAGGCTGTCCAAGCCATGAGGGGCAGGTACTTCCACCGAGGCTGTCCAAGCCACGAGGGGGCAGGTACTTCCACCGAGGCTGTCCAAGCCATGAGGGGCTGGTACCTCCACCGAGGCTGTCCAAGCCACGAGGGGGCAGGTACTTCCACCGAGGCTGTCCAAGCCATGAGGGGCTGGTACCTCCACCGAGGCTGTCCAAGCCACGAGGGGCAGGTACTTCCCACGGGGGGGCCAGTATGAAAAATGTATGCACTCACTAACTGTAAGTCGCTCTGGATAAGAGCGTCTGCTAAATTACTTAAATGTAAATGTTAAGCAGCTTCTCGGCAAAGGCCTGCTCCATTTAGCCATCAAATGAGCAGCTCCCCCTGGCCTCCCCCCACATCATCAACATGTTGTTGGTGAGACCACTTGTCTCTCCTCGCTGCTCCTTGGTGCTTTATCACAGTGATTTTTACGCACTACGAGCTTCAGCACTCGGTGATCCCGTTCTGTGAGCTTGTGTGGCCTACCACTTTGCAGCTGAGCCGTTGTTGCTCCTAGACATTTCCACTTCACAATAACAGCACTTACAGTTGACCAGGGCAGCTCTAGCAGGGCAGAAATTTGACGAACTGACTTGTTGGAAAGGTGGCATCCTATGACAGTGCCACGTTGAAAGTCACTGAGCTCTTCAGTAAGGCCATTCTGCCAATGTTTGGAGATTGCATGGCTGTGCGCTCAATTTTATGCACCTGTCAGCAATGGATGTGCCTGAAATAGCCAAAACCCCTAATATGAAGGGGTGTCCACATACTGCTGGATATATAGTGTATCTCTATTAGAATCCACTAATATGAAGGGGTGTCCACATACTGCTGTATATATAGTGTATCTCTATTAGAATCCACTAATATGAAGGGGTGTCCACATACTGCTGGATATATAGTGCATCTCTATTAGAATCCACTAATATGAAGGGGTGTCCACATACTGCTGGATATATAGTGTATCTCTATTAGAATCCACTAATATGAAGGGGTGTCCACATACTGCTGTATATATAGTGCATCTCTATTAGAATCCACTAATATGAAGGGGTGTCCACATACTGCTGTATATATAGTGTATCTCTATTAGAATCCACTAATATGAAGGGGTGTCCACATACTGCTGGATATATAGTGCATCTCTATTAGAATCCACTAATATGAAGGGGTGTCCACATACTGCTGTATATATAGTGCATCTCTATTAGAATCCACTAATATGAAGGGGTGTCCACATACTGCTGTATATATAGTGTATCTCTATTAGAATCCACTAACATGAAGGGGTGTCCACATACTGCTGTATATATAGTGCATCTCTATTAGAATCCACTAACATGAAGGGGTGTCCACATACTGCTGGATATATAGTGCATCTCTATTAGAATCCACTAATATGAAGGGGTGTCCACATACTGCTGTATATATAGTGCATCTCTATTAGAATCCACTAATATGAAGGGGTGTCCACATACTGCTGTATATATAGTGCATCTCTATTGAATCCACTAATATGAAGGGGTGTCCACATACTGCTGTATATATAGTGTATCTCTATTAGAATCCACTAACATGAAGGGGTGTCCACATACTGCTGGATATAGAGTGTATCTCTATTAGAATCCACTAATATGAAGGGGTGTCCACATACTGCTGTATATATAGTGTATCTCTATTAGAATCCACTAATATGAAGGGGTGTCCACATACTGCTGTATATATAGTGTATCTCTATTAGAATCCACTAATATGAAGGGGTGTCCACATACTGCTGTATATATAGTGTATCTCTATTAGAATCCACTAATATGAAGGGGTGTCCACATACTGCTGTATATATAGTGTATCTCTATTAGAATCCACTAATATGAAGGGGTGTCCACATACTGCTGTATATATAGTGTATCTCTATTAGAATCCACTAATATGAAGGGGTGTCCACATACTGCTGGATATATAGTGTATCTCTATTAGAATCCACTAATATGAAGGGGTGTCCACATACTGCTGGATATATAGTGTATCTCTATTAGAATCCACTAATATGAAGGGGGTGTCCACATACTGCTGGATATATAGTGTATCTCTATTAGAATCCACTAATATGAAGGGGTGTCCACATACTGCTGGATATATAGTGTATCTCTATTAGAATCCACTAATATGAAGGGGTGTCCACATACTGCTGTATATATAGTGTATCTCTATTAGAATCCACTAATATGAAGGGGTGTCCACATACTGCTGGATATATAGTGTATCTCTATTAGAATCCACTAATATGAAGGGGTGTCCACATACTGCTGTATATATAGTGTATCTCTATTAGAATCCACTAATATGAAGGGGTGTCCACATACTGCTGGATATATAGTGTATCTCTATTAGAATCCACTAATATGAAGGGGTGTCCACATACTGCTGTATATATAGTGTATCTCTATTAGAATCCACTAATATGAAGGGGTGTCCACATACTGCTGTATATATAGTGTATCTCTATTAGAATCCACTAATATGAAGGGGTGTCCACATACTGCTGTATATATAGTGTATCTCTATTAGAATCCACTAATATGAAGGGGTGTCCACATACTGCTGTATATAGAGTGTATCTCTATTAGAATCCACTAATATGAAGGGGTGTCCACATACTGCTGGATATAGAGTGTATCTCTATTAGAATCCACTAATATGAAGGGGTGTCCACATACTGCTGTATATATAGTGTATCTCTATTAGAATCCACTAATATGAAGGGGTGTCCACATACTGCTGTATATATAGTGTATCTCTATTAGAATCCACTAATATGAAGGGGTGTCCACATACTGCTGGATATATAGTGTATCTCTATTAGAATCCACTAATATGAAGGGGTGTCCACATACTGCTGTATATATAGTGTATCTCTATTAGAATCCACTAATATGAAGGGGTGTCCACATACTGCTGGATATAGAGTGCATCTCTATTAGAATCCACTAATATGAAGGGGTGTCCACATACTGATGTATATATAGTGTATCTCTATTAGAATCCACTAATATGAAGGGGTGTCCACATACTGCTGTATATATAGTGCATCTCTATTAGAATCCACTAATATGAAGGGGTGTCCACATACTGCTGGATATAGAGTGTATCTCTATTAGAATCCACTAACATGAAGGGGTGTCCACATACTGCTGGATATAGAGTGTATCTCTATTAGAATCCACTAATATGAAGGGGTGTCCACATACTGCTGTATATATAGTGTATCTCTATTAGAATCCACTAATATGAAGGGGTGTCCACATACTGCTGGATATATAGTGTATCTCTATTAGAATCCACTAATATGAAGGGGTGTCCACATACTGCTGGATATAGAGTGTATCTCTATTAGAATCCACTAATATGAAGGGGTGTCCACATACTGCTGTATATATAGTGTATCTCTATTAGAATCCACTAATATGAAGGGGTGTCCACATACTGCTGTATATATAGTGTATCTCTATTAGAATCCACTAATATGAAGGGGTGTCCACATACTGCTGGATATATAGTGTATCTCTATTAGAATCCACTAATATGAAGGGGTGTCCACATACTGCTGGATATATAGTGTATCTCTATTAGAATCCACTAATATGAAGGGGTGTCCACATACTGCTGGATATATAGTGTATCTCTATTAGAATCCACTAATATGAAGGGGTGTCCACATACTGCTGTATATATAGTGTATCTCTATTAGAATCCACTAATATGAAGGGGTGTCCACATACTGCTGGATATATAGTGTATCTCTATTAGAATCCACTACTATGAAGGGGTGTCCTCATACTGCTGTATATATAGTGTATCTCTATTAGAATCCACTAATATGAAGGGGTGTCCACATACTGCTGTATATATAGTGTATCTCTATTAGAATCCACTAATATGAAGGGGTGTCCTCATACTGCTGGATATATAGTGTATCTCTATTAGAATCCACTAATATGAAGGGGTGTCCACATACTGCTGTATATATAGTGTATCTCTATTAGAATCCACTAATATGAAGGGGTGTCCACATACTGCTGGATATATAGTGTATCTCTATTAGAATCCACTAATATGAAGGGGTGTCCACATACTGCTGTATATATAGTGTATCTCTATTAGAATCCACTAATATGAAGGGGTGTCCACATACTGCTGGATATATAGTGTATCTCTATTAGAATCCACTAATATGAAGGGGTGTCCACATACTGCTGGATATAGAGTGTATCTCTATTAGAATCCACTAATATGAAGGGGTGTCCACATACTGCTGGATATATAGTGTATCTCTATTAGAATCCACTAATATGAAGGGGGTGTCCACATACTGCTGGATATATAGTGTATCTCTATTAGAATCCACTAATATGAAGGGGTGTCCACATACTGCTGTATATATAGTGTATCTCTATTAGAATCCACTAATATGAAGGGGTGTCCACATACTGCTGGATATATAGTGTATCTCTATTAGAATCCACTAATATGAAGGGGTGTCCACATACTGCTGTATATATAGTGTATCTCTATTAGAATCCACTAATATGAAGGGGTGTCCACATACTGCTGGATATATAGTGTATCTCTATTAGAATCCACTAATATGAAGGGGTGTCCACATACTGCTGTATATATAGTGTATCTCTATTAGAATCCACTAATATGAAGGGGTGTCCACATACTGCTGGATATATAGTGTATCTCTATTAGAATCCACTAATATGAAGGGGTGTCCTCATACTGCTGGATATATAGTGTATCTCTATTAGAATCCACTAATATGAAGGGGTGTCCACATACTGCTGTATATATAGTGTATCTCTATTAGAATCCACTAATATGAAGGGGTGTCCACATACTGCTGGATATATAGTGTATCTCATTAGAATCCACTAATATGAAGGGGTGTCCACATACTGCTGTATATATAGTGTATCTCTATTAGAATCCACTAATATGAAGGGGTGTCCACATACTGCTGTATATATGTGTATCTCTATTAGAATCCACTAATATGAAGGGGTGTCCACATACTGCTGTATATATAGTGTATCTCTATTAGAATCCACTAATATGAAGGGGTGTCCACATACTGCTGTATATATAGTGTATCTCTACTAGAATCCACTAATATGAAGGGGTGTCCACATACTGCTGTATATATAGTGTATCTCTATTAGAATCCACTAATATGAAGGGGTGTCCACATACTGCTGTATATATAGTATATCTCTATTAGAATCCACTAATATGAAGGGGTGTCCACATACTGCTGTATATATAGTGTATCTCTACTAGAATCCACTAATATGAAGGGGTGTCCACATACTGCTGGATATATAGTGTATCTCTATTAGAATCCACTAATATGAAGGGGTGTCCACATACTGCTGTATATATAGTGTATCTCTATTAGAATCCACTAATATGAAGGGGTGTCCACATACTGCTGTATATATAGTGCATCTCTATTAGAATCCACTAATATGAAGGGGTGTCCACATACTGCTGTATATATAGTGTATCTCTATTAGAATCCACTAATATGAAGTCCCTGCTGATGAAAAACATCCCCACAGCATGATGCTGCCACCACCATGCTTCACCATAGGAATGGTGCCAGATTTCCTCCAGACGTGACACTTTGCATTCAACCTTGTTTCCCATGGTCTGAGAGTCCTTTAGGTGCCTTTTGGCAAACTCCAAGCGGGCTGTCATGTGCCTTTTACTGAGGAGTGGCTTCCGTCTGGCCACTCTACCATAAAGGCCTGATTGGTGGAGTGCTGCAGAGATTGTATCTCCCTGAGTGGCGCAGTGGTCTAAGGCACTGCATCGCAGTGCTAGCTGTGCCACTAGAGATCCTGGTTCGAATCCAGGCTCTGTCGTAGCCGGCCGTGACCGGGAGACCCATGGGGCGGCGCACAATTGGCCCAGCGTCGTCCAGGGTAGGGGAGGGAATGGCCGGCAGGGATGTAGTTCAGTTGGTAGAGCATGGCCTTTGCAATGCCAGGGTTGTGGGTTCGATTCCCACGGGTGGCCAGTATGAAAAAAATAAAAATAATGTATGCACTCACTAACTGTAAGTCACTCTGGATAAGAGCGTCTGCTAAATGACTCAAATGTAAATGTAATGGTTGTCCTTCTGGAAGGTTCATCTCCACAGAGGAACTCTGGAGCTCTGTCAGAGTGACCATCGGGTTCTTGGTCACCTCCCTGACCAAAGGCCCTTCTCCCCCGATTGCTCAGTTTGGCCGGGCGGCCAGCTCTAGGAAGAGTGTTGGTGGTTCCAAACTTCTTCCATTTAAGAATGATGGAGGCCACTGTGCTCTTGGGGACCTTCAATGCCGCAGAATTGTTTTGGTACCCTTCCCCAGGATTGTGTCGGGGCACAGATCTATCTCGGAGCTCTACGGACAATTTCTGTTTATCAGGCTGTTTCAGTTTATCCGTTTGTTTCTTGGTTTTTGCTCTGACATGCACTGTCAACTGTGGGACCTTATATAGACAGGTGTGTGCCTTTCCAAATCATGTCCAATCAATTGAATTTACGACAGGTGGTCTCCAATCAAGTTGCAAAAACATCTCAAAGATGATCAATGGAAACAGGATGCACCGGAGCTCAATTTCGAGTCTCATAGCAAAGGGTCTGAATACTTATGTAAATACGGTATTTCAGTTGTTTATTTTTAATACATTTGCAAAGATTTCTAAAAAACATGTTTTTACTTTGTCATTATGGGGTATTGTGTGTAGATTGATGAGGAAATGTTTTCATTTAATCAATTTTAGAATATGGGTGTATGGTAACAAAATGTGGAAAAAGTCAAGGGGTCTGAATACTTTCTGAATGCACTGGATCTACCTCCATCACTCCAGTATCCCTGCACATTGTTAATATGGTACTGGAACTGACCCTGTATATAGTCACCTCACCCCTATACATATCTACCTCCATCACTCCAGTATCCCTGCACATTGTTAATATGGTACTGGAACTGACCCTGTATATAGTCACCTCACCCCTATACATATCTACCTCCATCACTCCAGTATCCCTGCACATTGTTAATATGGTACTGGAACTGACCCTGTATATAGTCACCTCACCCCTATACATATCTACCTCCATCACTCCAGTATCCCTGCACATTGTTAATATGGTACTGGAACTGACCCTGTATATAGTCACCTCACCCCTATACATATCTACCTCCATCACTCCAGTATCCCTGGACATTGTTAATATGGTACTGGAACTGACCCTGTATATAGTCACCTTACCCCTATACATATCTACCTCCATCACTCCAGTATAATATGGTACTGGTACTGACCCGGTATATAGTCACCTGAACCCTATACATATCTACCTCCATCACTCCAGTATAATATGGTACTGGTACTGACCCGGTATATAGTCACCTGAACCCAGGGATACTGGAGTAAGAGAGGTAGATACAGAACCAGTCAATAGTTTGGACACACCTACTCATTCAAGGCTCTTTCATTATTTTTTACTATTTTCTACATTAAATAACACATATGGAATCATGGAGTAACCAAAGAAGTGTTAAACAAATCAACATATATTTTATATTCTTCAAAGTAGCCACCCTTTGCCTTTGATGACAGCTTTGCACACTCTTGGCATTCTCTCAACCAGCTTCATGAGGTAGTCACCTGGAATGCATTTCAATTAACAGGTGTGCCTTCTTAAAAGTTAATTTGTGGAATTTCTTTCCTTCCTAATGCGTTTGAGACAATCAGTTGTGTTGTGACAAGGTAGGGGTGGTATACAGAAGATAGCCCTATTTGGTAAAAGACCAAGTCCATATTATGGCAAGAACAGCTCAAATAAGCAAAGAGAAATGACAGTCCATCATTACTTTAAGACATGAAGGTCAGTCAATACGGAAAATGTCAAGAACTTTGAAAGTTTCTTCAAGTGCAGTCGCAAAAACAATCAAGCGCTATTATGAAACTGGCTCTCATGAGGACAGCCACAGGAAAGGAAGACCCAGAGTTACCTCTGCTGCAGAAGATAAGTTCATTAGAGTTACCAGCCTCAGAAATTGCAGCCCAAATAAATGCTTCACAGAGTTCAAGTAACAGACACATCTCAACATCAACTGTTCAGAGGGGACTGTGTGAATCCGGCCTTCATGGTGGAATTGCTGTAAAGAAACCACTACTAAAGGACACCAATAATAAGAAGAGACTCTGCATGTGTGGTTCCCACTAGACCTGACTGAAAGATGAGACCAACTCACCAACAAAAGGAGAAATCTGACTCTTCTCTGGTATGCACGACCCACCTGGCACCCCTAACAAACTACAGCCTCAAGTCGAAACCATTATAACACACAAACACGGAGAAAGGAACAGTTTGTGGAAATCAAAGAGGAAGAGCAAAGCCCACACACGGGTACTGACCACACACACGGGTACTGACCTCACACACGGGTACTGACCTCACACACACGGGTACCGACCACACACACACGGGTACTGACCTCACACACACGGGTACTGACCTCACACACGGGTACTGACCTCACACACGGGTACTGACCTCACACACACGGGAACTGACCTCACACACACGGGTACTGACCACACACACGGGTACTGACCTCACACACGGGTACCGACCACACACACGGGTACCGACCACACACACACGGGTACCGACCACACACACACGGGTACCGACCACACACACACGGGTACCGACCACACACACACGGGTACCGACCACACACACACGGTACCGACCACACACACACACGGGTACCGACCACACACACACGGGTACCGACCACACACACACACGGGTACCGACCACACACACACACGGGTACCGACCACACACACACGGGTACCGACCACACACACACACGGGTACCGACCACACACACACGGGTACCGACCACACACACGGGTACCGACCACACACACACGGGTACCGACCACACACACGGGTACCGACCACACACACGGGTACCGACCTCACACACGGGTACCGACCACACACACACACGGGTACCGACCACACACACACACGGGTACCGACCACACACACACACGGGTACCGACCACACACACACGGGTACCGACCACACACACACGGGTACCGACCACACACACGGGTACTGACCTCACACACACGGGTACTGACCACACACACACGGGTACCGACCACACACACGGGTACCGACCACACACACACGGGTACCGACCACACACACACGGGTACCGACCACACACACGGGTACCGACCTCACACACGGGTACTGACCTCACACACGGGTACTGACCACACACACACACAGGTACCGACCACACACACACGGGTACTGACCACACACACACACGGGTACCGACCACACACACGGGTACTGACCACACACACACGGGTACCGACCACACACACGGGTACTGACCTCACACACACGGGTACTGACCACACACACACGGGTACTGACCACACACACACGGGTACCGACCACACACACACGGGTACCGACCACACACGGGTACCGACCTCACACACGGGTACCGACCTCACACACGGGTACCGACCTCACACACACGGGTACCGACCACACACACACACGGGTACCGACCACACACACACGGGTACCGACCACACACACACGGGTACCGACCACACACACACGGGTACCGACCACACACACACGGGTACCGACCACACACACACGGGTACCGACCACACACACACGGGTACCGACCACACACACACGGGTACCGACCACACACACGGGTACCGACCACACACACACACGGGTACCCGACCACACACACACACGGGTACCGACCACACACACACACGGGTACCGACCACACACACACACGGGTACCGACCACACACACACACGGGTACCGACCACACACACACACACGGGTACCGACCACACACACACACGGGTACCGACCACACACACACACGGAACCGACCACACACACACACGGGTACCGACCACACACACACACGGGTACCGACCACACACACGGGTACCGACCACACACACGGGTACTGACCACACACACACGGGTACTGACCACACACACGGGTACTGACCACACACACGGGTACTGACCACACACACGGGTACCGACCACACACACACGGGTACCGACCACACACACGCGGTACCGACCACACACACACGGGTACCGACCACACACACACGGGTACCGACCACACACACACGGGTACCGACCACACACACACGGGTACCGACCACACACACACGGGTACCGACCACACACACGGGTACCGACCACACACACGGGTACCGACCCCACACACACACGGGTACTGACCCCACACACACACGGGTACTGACCCCACACACACACGGGTACTGACCCCACACACACACGGGTACTGACCACACACACACACGGGTACTGACCACACACACGCACGGGTACTGACCACACACACACACGGGTACTGACCACACACACGCACGGGTACTGACCACACACACGCACGGGTACTGACCACACACACACACGGGTACTGACCACACACACGCACGGGTACTGACCACACACACGCACGGGTACTGACCACACACACACACGGGTACTGACCACACACACACACGGGTACTGACCACACACACACACGGGTACTGACCACACACACACGGGTACTGACCACACACACACGGGTACTGACCACACACACACGGGTACTGACCACACACACACGGGTACTGACCACACACACACGGGTACTGACCACACACACACGGGTACTGACCACACACACACGGGTACTGACCCCACACACGGGTACTGACCTCTCTATGATGTGGCAGGCGTCCTGTTTGGTGAACTCTGTCTTCTCAGAGTCCAGCTGGCTCTGAAACCACTGCAGCCTCTCACCTATACACACAATAAAAGGTAAGAGAGTGGAACCAACACCCTACCGCTGTACATACCTCACCTTACTAACCCTACCGCTGTACATACCTCACCTCACTAACCCTACCGCTGTACATACCTCACCTTACTAACCCTACCGCTGTACATACCTCACCTTACTAACCCTACCGCTGTACATACCTCACTAACCATACCGCCGTACATACCTCACCTTACTAACCCTACCGCCGTACATACCTCACCTTACTAACCCTACCGCTGTACATACCTCACCTTACTAACCCTACCGCTGTACATACCTCACCTTACTAACCCTACCGCTGTACATACCTCACCTTACTAACCCTACCGCTGTACATACCTCACCTCGCTAATCCTACCGCTGTACATACCTCACCTCGCTAATCCTACCGCTGTACATACCTCACCTTACTAACCCTACCGCTGTACATACCTCACCTTACTAACCCTACCGCTGTACATACCTCACCTTACTAACCCTACCGCTGTACATACCTCACCTTACTAACCCTACCGCTGCACATACCTCACTAACCCTACCGCTGTACATACCTCACCTTACTAACCCTACCGCTGCACATATCTCACTAACCCTACCGCTGTACATACCTCACCTTACTAACCCTACCGCTGTACATACCTCACCTTACTAACCCTACCGCTGCACATACCTCACCTTACTAACCCTACCGCTGTACATACCTCACTAACCCTACCGCTGTACATACCTCACTAACCCTACCGCTGTACATACCTTACTTGCACCTGTCTTTTCTTACTAGCACTGACGATAACTCCTTATTGAGGAGAAATGGACCGACTACTGAGATATGAGGTTGTCCAACCTAGCTATCTGAAGATGAATGTACTAACTACTGAGATATGTGGTGGTCCCACCTAGTTATCTGAAGATGAATGTACTAACTACTGAGATATGTGGTGGTCCCACCTAGCTATCTGAAGATGAATGTACTAACTACTGAGATATGTGGTGGTCCCACCTAGCTATCTGAAGATGAATGCACTAACTACTGAGATATGTGGTGGTCCCACCTAGCTATCTGAAGATGAATGTACTAACTACTGAGATATGTGGTGGTCCCACCTAGCTATCTGAAGATGAATGTACTAACTACTGAGATATGTGGTGGTCCCACCTAGCTATCTGAAGATGAATGTACTAACTACTGAGATATGTGGTGGTCCCACCTAGCTATCTGAAGATGAATGTACTAACTACTGAGATATGTGGTTGTCCCACCTAGCTATCTGAAGATGAATGCACTAACTACTGAGATATGTGGTGGTCCCACCTAGCTATCTGAAGATGAATGTACTAACTACTGAGATATGTGGTTGTCCCACCTAGCTATCTGAAGATGAATGCACTAACTACTGAGATATGTGGTTGTCCCACCTAGCTATCTGAAGATGAATGTACTAACTACTGAGATATGTGGTGGTCCCACCTAGCTATCTGAAGATTAATGTACTAACTACTGAGATATGTGGTGGTCCCACCTAGCTATCTGAAGATGAATGTACTAACTACTGAGATATGTGGTTGTCCCACCTAGCTATCTGAAGATGAATGCACTAACTACTGAGATATGTGGTGGTCCCACCTAGCTATCTGAAGATGAATGTACTAACTACTGAGATATGTGGTTGTCCCACCTAGCTATCTGAAGATGAATGTACTAACTACTGAGATATGTGGTGGTCCCACCTAGCTATCTGAAGATGAATGTACTAACTACTGAGATATGTGGTGGTCCCACCTAGCTATCTGAAGATGAATGTACTAACTACTGAGATATGTGGTGGTCCCACCTAGCTATCTGAAGATGAATGTACTAACTACTGAGATATGTGGTTGTCCCACCTAGCTATCTGAAGATGAATGTACTAACTACTGAGATATGTGGTGGTCCCACCTAGCTATCTGAAGATGAATGTACTAACTACTGAGATATGTGGTGGTCCCACCTAGCTATCTGAAGATGAATGTACTAACTACTGAGATATGTGGTGGTCCCACCTAGCTATCTGAAGATGAATGTACTAACTACTGAGATATGTGGTTGTCCCACCTAGCTATCTGAAGATGAATGTACTAACTACTGAGATATGTGGTGGTCCCACCTAGCTATCTGAAGATGAATGCACTAACTACTGAGATATGTGGTGGTCCCACCTAGCTATCTGAAGATGAATGTACTAACTACTGAGATATGTGGTTGTCCCACCTAGCTATCTGAAGATTAATGTACTAACTACTGAGATATGTGGTTGTCCCACCTAGCTATCTGAAGATGAATGTACTAACTACTGAGATATGTGGTTGTCCCACCTAGCTATCTGAAGATGAATGCACTAACTACTGAGATATGTGGTGGTCCCACCTAGCTATCTGAAGATTAATGTACTAACTACTGAGATATGTGGTGGTCCCACCTAGCTATCTGAAGATGAATGCACTAACTACTGAGATATGTGGTGGTCCCACCTAGCTATCTGAAGATGAATGTACTAACTACTGAGATATGTGGTGGTCCCACCTAGCTATCTGAAGATGAATGCACTAACTACTGAGATATGTGGTGGTCCCACCTAGCTATCTGAAGATGAATGTACTAACTACTGAGATATGTGGTGGTCCCACCTAGCTATCTGAAGATGAATGTACTAACTACTGAGATATGTGGTGGTCCCACCTAGCTATCTGAAGATGAATGTACTAACTACTGAGATATGTGGTGGTCCCACCTAGCTATCTGAAGATGAATGTACTAACTACTGAGATATGTGGTGGTCCCACCTAGCTATCTGAAGATGAATGTACTAACTACTGAGATATGTGGTGGTCCCACCTAGCTATCTGAAGATGAATGTACTAACTACTGAGATATGTGGTGGTCCCACCTAGCTATCTGAAGATGAATGTACTAACTACTGAGATATGTGGTGGTCCCACCTAGCTATCTGAAGATGAATGTACTAAGTAAGTCGCTCTGGATGAGAGCGTCTCCTAAATGACCCGAATGTCAAATTGAAATGAGAGAATATGAATGTACATTAACACAGTATTACAGTAACAGTATTAGTAACAGTATTACAGTAACAGTAGTACAGTATTACAGTAACACAATAGTAACACAGTAGTACAATAACAGTATTACAGTATTAGTAACATAGTAGTACAGTATTATAGTAACAGTATTACAGTAACATAGTAGTAACATAATATTACAGTAACACAATAGTAACACAGTAGTACAGTAACAGTATTAGTAACATAGTAGTACAGTATTACAGTAACATAGTAGTAGTAACACAGTAACATAGTATTACAGTAACAGTAGTATTATTTTTATGTTTTAGTCATTTAGCACATGCTCTTATCCAGAGCGACTTACAGGAGCAATTAGGGTTAAGTGCCTTGCTCAAGGGCACATCGACAGATTTTTCACCTAGTCGGCTTGGGGATTAAAACTAGCGACCTTTCGGTTACTGGCACAACGCTCTTAACCACTAAGCTACCTGCCGCCCAGTAGCTGTAGCTATAGTAACAGTAGTACAGTAACAGTAACACAGTAGTATAGTAACACAGTAGTATAGTAACACAGTAGTACAGTAGTATATCCTATAGTATAGTAACACAGTAGTATAGTAACACAGTAGTATAGTAACACAGTAGTATAGTAGTATAGTAACAGTAGTATAGTAACACAGTAGTATAGTAGTATAGTAGCACAGTAGTATAGTAACACAGTAGTATAGTAACACAGTAGTACAGTAGTATATCCTATAGTATAGTAACACAGTAGTATAGTAACACAGTAGTATAGTAACACAGTAGTATAGTAGTATAGTAACAGTAGTATAGTAACACAGTAGTATAGTAGTATAGTAGCACAGTAGTATAGTAACACAGTAGTATATTAACACAGTAGTAGAGTAGTATAGTACAGTAGTATAGTAACACAGTAGTATAGTAACACAGTAGTATAGTAGTATAGTAACACAGTAGTATAGTAGCACAGTAGTATATTAACACAGTAGTAGAGTAGTATAGTAACAGTAGTATAGTAACACAGTAGTACAGTAACACAGTAGTATAGTAGTATAGTAACACAGTAGTATAGTAGTACAGTAACACAGTAGTATAGTAACACAGTAGTACAGTAACACAGTAGTATAGTAACACAGTAGTATAGTAACACAGTAGTATAGTAACACAGTAGTACAGTAGTATATCATATAGTATAGTAACACAGTAGTATAGTAACACAGTAGTATAGTAACACAGTAGTATAGTAACACAGTAGTATAGTAGTATAGTAACAGTAGTATAGTAACACAGTAGTATAGTAGTATAGTAGCACAGTAGTATAGTAACACAGTAGTATATTAACACAGTAGTAGAGTAGTATAGTAACAGTAGTATAGTAACACAGTAGTACAGTAACACAGTAGTATAGTAGTATAGTAACACATTAGTATAGTAACACATTAGTATAGTAGTACAGTAACACAGTAGTATAGTAACACAGTAGTACAGTAACACAGTAGTATAGTAACACAGTAGTATAGTAACACAGTAGTACAGTAGTATATCATATAGTATAGTAACACAGTAGTATAGTAACACAGTAGTATAGTAACACAGTAGTATAGTAACACAGTAGTATAGTAGTATAGTAACAGTAGTATAGTAACACAGTAGTATAGTAGTATAGTAGCACAGTAGTATAGTAACACAGTAGTATATTAACACAGTAGTAGAGTAGTATAGTACAGTAGTATAGTAACACAGTAGTATAGTAGTATAGTAACACAGTAGTACAGTAACACAGTAGTATAGTAACACAGTAGTATAGTAACACAGTAGTACAGTAGTATATCATATAGTATAGTAACACAGTAGTATAGTAACACAGTAGTATAGTAACACAGTAGTATAGTAACACAGTAGTATAGTAACACAGTAGTACAGTAGTATAGTAGCACAGTAGTATAGTAACACAGTAGTATAGTAACAGTAGTATAGTAACACAGTAGTAGAGTAGTATAGTAACACAGTGGTATAGTAACAGTAGTATAGTAGTACAGTAGTATAGTAACACAGTAGTATAGTAACACAGCAGTACAGTAGTATAGTAACACAGTAGTATAGCAACACAGTAGTATAGTAACAGTAGTATAGTAGCACAGTAGTATAGTAACACAGTATTATAGTAACACAGTAGTATAGTAACACAGTAGTACAGAAGTATAGTAACACAGTAGTATAGTAGTATAGTAACACAGTAGTATAGTAACAAAGTAACACAGTAGTACAGTAACACAGTAGTATAGTAGTATAGTAACACCGTAGTACAGTAGTATAGTAACAAAGTAACACAGTAGTACAGTAACACAGTAGTATAGTAGTATAGTAACACAGTAGTATAGTAACAAAGTAACACAGTAGTACAGTAGTATAGTAACACAGGAGTATAGTAACACAGTAGTATAGTAACAAAGTAACACAGTAGTACAGTAACACAGTAGTATAGTAGTATAGTAACACAGTAGTACAGTAGTATAGTAACACAGTAGTATAGTAACAAAGTAACACAGTAGTACAGTAACACAGTAGTATAGTAGTATAGTAACACAGTAGTACAGTAGTATAGTAACACAGTAGTATAGTAACAAAGTAACACAGTAGTACAGTAGTATAGTAACACAGTAGTATAGTAACAAAGTAACACAGTAGTACAGTAACACAGTAGTATAGTAGTATAGTAACACAGTAGTATAGTAACAAAGTAGTACAGTAGTACAGTAGTATAGTAACACAGGAGTATAGTAACACAGTAGTATAGTAACAAAGTAACACAGTAGTACAGTAACACAGTAGTATAGTAGTATAGTAACACAGTAGTACAGTAGTATAGTAACACAGTAGTATAGTAACAAAGTAACACAGTAGTACAGTAACACAGTAGTATAGTAGTATAGTAACACAGTAGTACAGTAGTATAGTAACACAGTAGTATAGTAACAAAGTAACACAGTAGTACAGTAGTATAGTAACACAGTAGTATAGTAACAAAGTAACACAGTAGTACAGTAACACAGTAGTATAGTAGTATAGTAACACAGTAGTACAGTAGTATAGTAACACAGTAGTATAGTAACACAGTAGTATAGTAGTATAGTAACACACTAGTATAGTAACAAAGCAACACAGTAGTATAGTAACAAAGTAACACAGTAGTACAGTAGTATAGTAACACATTAGTATAGTAACACAGTAGTATAGTAACAAAGCAACACAGTAGTATAGTAACAAAGTAACACAGTAGTACAGTAGTATAGTAACACATTAGTATAGTAACACAGTAGTATAGTAACAAAGTAACACAGTAGTACAGTAACACAGTAGTATAGTAGTATAGTAACACAGTAGTACAGTAGTATAGTAACACAGTAGTATAGTAACAAAGTAACACAGTAGTACAGTAACACAGTAGTATAGTAGTATAGTAACACAGTAGTACAGTAGTATAGTAACACAGTAGTATAGTAACAAAGTAACACAGTAGTACAGTAGTATAGTAACACAGTAGTATAGTAACACAGTAGTATAGTAACACAGTAGTATAGTAGTATAGTAACACAGTAGTACAGTAGTATAGTAACACAGTAGTATAGTAACAAAGTAACACAGTAGTACAGTAGTATAGTAACACAGTAGTATAGTAACAAAGTAACACAGTAGTACAGTAACACAGTAGTATAGTAGTATAGTAACACAGTAGTACAGTAGTATAGTAACACAGTAGTATAGTAACACAGTAGTATAGTAGTATAGTAACACACTAGTATAGTAACAAAGCAACACAGTAGTATAGTAACAAAGTAACACAGTAGTACAGTAGTATAGTAACACATTAGTATAGTAACACAGTAGTACAGTAGTATAGTAACACAGTAGTATAGTAACACAGTAGTATAGTAGTATAGTAACACAGTAGTATAGTAACAAAGCAACACAGTAGTATAGTAACAAAGTAACACAGTAGTATAGTAACACAGTAGTATAGTAACACAGTAGTATAGTAGTATAGTAACACAGTAGTACAGTAGTATAGTATCACAGTAGTATAGTAACACAGTAGTATAGTAACACAGTAGTATAGTAACACAGTAGTATAGTAACAGACTGTCAGACTCACCGATGCTGTTGAGACGAGTGGCCTTCTCACTCTTCTGTCTGGAGGCAGAGATACAGACTTAACTTTATAAATATATAGCAATATACAGGATTCTCTCTTTCCCAGACATACTGTACCAGTCAAAAGTTTGGACACACTTACTCATTCCAGGGTTCTTTATTTTTACTATTTTCTACATTGTAGAATAATAGTGAAGACATCAAAACTATGAAATAACACATATGGAATCATGTAGTAACCAAAAAAAAGTGTTAAACAAATCAAAATATATTTTATATTCTTCAAAGTAGCCACCCTTTGCCTTGATGACAGCTTTGCAAACTCTTGGCATTCTCTCAACCAGATTCATCATCATCAACTGTTCAGAGGGGACTGTGTGAATCAGGCCTTCATGGTCGAATTGCTGCAAGAAACCACTACTAAAGGACACCAATAAGAAGAAGAGACTTGCTTGGGCCAAGAAACACGAGCAATGGATATTAGACCGGTGGAAAGGAGGTGTGATGGTGCTTTGCTGGTGACACGGTCTGTGATTTATTTAGAATTCAAGGCACACTTAACCAGCATGGCTTACACAGCATTCTGCAGCAATATGCCATCCCATCTGGTTTGCGCTTAGTGGGACTATCATTTGTTTTTCAACAGGACAATGACCCAAAACACACCTCCAGGCTGTGTAAGGGCTATTTGACCAAGAAGGAGAGTGATGGAGAGCTGCATCAGATGACCTGGCCTCCACAATCCCCCGACCTCAACCCAATTGAGATGGTTTGGGATGAGTTGAACCGCAGAGTGAAGGAAAAGCAGCCAACAAGTGCTCAGCATATGTGGGAACTCCTTCAAGACTGTTGGAAAAGCATTCCTCATGAAGCTGGTTGAGAGAATGCCAAGAGCGTGCAAAGCTGTCATCAAGGCAAAGGGTGGCTACTTTGAAGGATCTCAAATATAAAATATATGTTGATTTGTTTAACAGTAGTCCTACATGATTCCATGTGTTATTTCATAGTTTTGATGTCTTCACTATTATTCTACAAGGTGGAAAATAGTAAAAATAAAGAAAAACCCTAGAATGTCTGTCCAAACTTTTGATTGGTATTTTATGTCCTGGCTGGCCAGGTAAGCAGACTTCCTCTCCCTCCCTCCTTACCTCTCCTTCTTCCCGAGGCGTATCTCCTGGCTGGCCAGGTAAGCAGCTTTCCTGCTATAGGGATGACACACCTTCTCCTTCTGAGTTGGTTTACCTTTCCCCGCCTTCGGCTACACACACACACACACACACACACACACACACACCGATACAGACACACAACAGTTAGAACACTGTCTTCCATTATTCTAAAATAAAATATGAAAGCAACATGTAAAGTGTTGGTCCCATGTTTCATTAACTGAAATAAAAGATCCCAGAATTGTTCCA
Source organism: Coregonus clupeaformis (assembly GCF_020615455.1). Taxonomy (NCBI): domain Eukaryota; kingdom Metazoa; phylum Chordata; class Actinopteri; order Salmoniformes; family Salmonidae; genus Coregonus; species Coregonus clupeaformis. The sequence continues at coordinate 258,720 of NW_025533925.1, read as the reverse complement.
TATGCAAAGAAAGCTTATTTCTTTCAAATTTTGTGCACAAATTTGTTTACATCCCAGTTAGTGAGCATTTCTCCTTTGCCAAGATAATCCATCCAGTTGACAGGTGTGGCATATCAAGAAGCTGATTAAACAGCATGATCATTACACCCGTGCACCTTGTGCTGGGGAGTATAAAAGGCCACTAAAATGTGAAGTTTTGTCACACAACACAATGCCACAGATGTCACAAGTTTCGAGGGAGGGTGCAATTGGCATGCTGACTGCAGGAATGTCCACCAGAGCTGTTGCCTGAGAATTTAATGTTCATTTATCTACCATAAGCTGCCTCCAATGTCATTTTAGAGAATTTGGCAGTTTGGCCTCATAACCGCAGACCACGTGTCACCACACCAGCCCAGGACCTCCACATCCGGCTTCTTCACCTGCGGGATCGTCTGAGACCAGCCACCCAGACAGCTGATGAAACTGAGGAGTATTTCTGTCTGTAATAAAGCCCTTTTGTGGGGGAAAACTAATTCTGGGTGGGCCTATGCCCTCCCAGGCCCACCCATCGCTGCGCCCCTGCCCAGTCAAATCAAATTAAAATGTGTTTGTCACATGCGCTGAATACAACAGGTGTAGACCTTACAGTGAAATACTTACTTACAAGCCCTTAACCAACAATGCAGTTAAGAAAAATAAGAGTTAAGAAAATATTTACTAAATAAACTAAAGTTAAAAATAACGAGGCTATCTGCGGGCGTACAGGTTAGTCGAGGTAATTTGTACATGTTGGTAGGGGTAAAGTGACTGCATAGATAATAAACAGAGTAGCAGCAGCTAAAAAAAAGGGGGAGTTCAACGCAAGTAGTCCGGGTAGCCATTTGATTAGATGTTCAGCAGTCTTATGGCTTGGGGGTAGAAGCTATTTGGACCTAGACTTGGCGCTTATGAAAGTAACGTGAAATCCATAGATTAGGGCCTAATTAATTTATTTCAATTGATTGATTTCCTTATATGAACTGTAACTCAGTAAAATCGTTCAAATTGTTGCGTTTATATTTTTGTTCAGTATACATTCACTAGGTTCTAAGAGCGCTATAACGTTATATAAATCTAGCTAAATATATTCATGCAAATATAGATACATGTTAAATAAGTGTAATTTTACCATGTTTTAGTTGAATGTGCGAAGTTAGATCATCGGTTGAACACACGCGTTCTGTATTGACAACTCCGGCGGATGCTGCTGGTCCGTCGGACAACACTGTCCGTCATTTCACCGGGCGGCGGAAAGAAAGGTTCCACAACCCGGAAGACAACAAGACCACGTTGTTTCCGAATCAAAACGTGTTGCGAACATAACTTAGCGGTTGCGGAGAGAATAGACAGCAGAGTACTGAGAGTAGCAGAGAGCAGACTGCTGAGAGAACAGCTTTGTAGCCTTAACTACTCTAACGTAAGTCCATCTTCACGTCTGTAATATGATAAGCAATATTGTAGTAATGTCACTGATATAATACAGAATTGGCGATACATTACCAAAGAGAATTTAAAACGCTGACTAACAGTAACGTTACCTGGTTCTGAGAATGCCTAGCAAGCTAGCAACCAAGCTACATAACAGTTTTAGCTAGTGGACTACCTACGAATTTAACTCCAGTGGTATGAACTCCGATTGTAAAACGTCTTTTTTTTCATAGATATGGCTAGTAGACTAGTTACCTAGCTAGTTCTAAAGTTAGCTAATATCTGTAAGTAACAAATGGGGCAGGGTAGTTGACCGAGGTAAAATTAGTTTCATATTCGGTGGATATTCTCTCCTCACAGGAGGTTGGTGGTACCTTAATTGGGGAGGACGGGCTCGTGGCTGGAGCGGAATAATATGCCATATTTACACTAGATGATACTAAACAAGGTTGGAATGTTGTTACATAAATTAAAAAGAAGTACAATAATGAATTAGACAAGCAGTAAAACAAATAGTTGGAATCCCACTGTGGCTGTATTAGACTGTATAATTGTATTGGATGCATACATATATGACCTGTACAGCCTTACCTCTAGTGTGCACCCATGAAACGGGATGTCAGCCTACTCGGTTACATCCACAGATTATCATTCCAAAGAGTTTACACATGTTAGCATCATAGCGTTTACTGCGGGACTTTGAAACCAGTGTGAAATGAGCCACATTAGCCCAGTCAGCCTGTTGTACCTATTGAACATTCATATTGGACGTTTACTATTATCTAGTCCAAATCTGGCATTATTTCTCTATTTATGTGAAAATGGTGGTCCTCTGTAGCTCAGCTGGTAGAGCACGGCGCTTGTAACGCCAAGGTAGTGGGTTCGATCCCCGGGACCACCCATACACAAAAAAAATGTATGCACGCATGACTGTAAATCGCTTTGGATAAGAGCGTCTGCTAAATGGCATATTATTATTATGTCAGTTTGCATCAGTTTCAATGGGGGACTTTTATTTTGAAGGTGAATGGCAAATTACACTTGTGGCTAATCATTATTGTGGATAGCTTCATAGGTAACAATCCACACCAAAAGAAAAGGTGTGGGTTTTTCTCCATCCTCCACTGATTCAGAATATACCATTTTCATAGTCATGGCATGCTTGGTTCAATAGCGATTGATGATAGAACCGAATACCCAATATAAAACCCTTTTGACCTTGTTGGCTAGCAAGCTACCTTTCAGGCTAGGTGGTCTTTGCTTCCGTTCCTCCAGTTGTATTTGAAACGGCTTTACAAACAGCAGCTAGTTAAATGGTTAATGTAGCTAGCTAGTTCTGTCAGAGCAGGACAGGTTCTTCTTTGGGATTGGGTTGGCGGATCGCATACAACTTTTAAGGTGCATATACCGCCACCTACATTTACATTTACGTCATTTAGCAGACACTCTTATCCAGAGCGACTTACAAATTGGTGCATTCACCTTATAGCCAGTGGGATAACCACTTTATAATATGTTTTTTTTTTTTGGGGGGGGTAGAAGGATTGCTTTATCCTATCCCAGGTGTTCCTTAAATGGAGTGGGAGGCCAGTCACGGCCTCCCTACATTAAATTGCTATATACAGCCCTGTTGAACAAAAAGCTGTGGAACTGGTATCCAGGTCCAGATGTCATCTTGAGGGGTCTCCACTGGTCTGTGAGGTATCCAGGTCCAGGTGTCATCTTGAGGGGTCTCCACTGGTCTGTGAGGTATCCAGGTCCAGGTGTCATCTTGAGGGGTCTCCACTGTGGTCTGTGAGGTATCCAGGTCCAGGTGTCATCTTGAGGGGTCTCCACTGGTCTGTGAGGTATCCAGGTCCAGGTGTCATCTTGAGGGGTCTCCACTGTGGTCTGTGAGGTATCCAGGTCCAGGTGTCATCTTGAGGGGTCTCCACCGGTCTGTGAGGTATCCAGGTCCAGATGTCATCTTGAGGGGTCTCCACTGTGGTTTCCGAGGCAACCAGGGGTGTATTCATTAGTACACACAGTAGTAAAACTTTTTGCAACAAAACTAGTCCTAAGCGTTTCTTATTGAACAAATTCAGTCCCTCCCGCTTCGTTCCGTTTGGTTCCTAGTGACTGTAACCCAGTTGACTGTAGTTGTGGTGTCTTTATCCCCAGGTGTGATATAGTCTCTACCCGGTAACGGGATGGAGGCCCAACCAGAGGAGACGGCCGTGGTACCGGAGGTTCTTCAGAGCTCAGCAGAGACACACGGAGAGGAACCGGAACCTAACAACGGTACCAGCACCGAGCACCGGGAGGACAGATGCACAGCTGAGACAGAACCTCAGGGACTGACCTCCGTGACCCCAGACAGCCGCTTACCGGGAGAGTTAACGGGAGGAGCGGAGGAGATGGAGGTTACGGAGAATCTCAACTCTGTCTGGAGCTCCGAGCTGGGAGACGGACACACCCCCCTCCCCCAGGACCCCCCGCAGGACGGGGAGGACCTCCCCCAGGACGGGGAGGACCTCCCCCAGGACGGGGAGGACCCCCCCCAGGACCTCCCCCAGGACGGGGAGGACCTCCCCCAGGACCTCCCCCAGGACGGGGAGGACCTCCCCCAGGACCTCCCCCAGGACGGGGAGGACCTCCCCCAGGACCTCCCCCAGGACGGGGAGGACCTCCCCCAGGACCTCCCCCAGGACGGGGTGTGTGCCAGGGACCAGCGGGACGGCAGCAGCTCCTCCTCAGACAGTGACTCAGACTCCTCTTCCTCCTGTGTGACGCTGGCTGTTGTGTCAGGTCAGGCAGATGAAGAGGAAGATGATGATGAAGGCTTCAGTCGGGCAAGGAAACCCTGTTCCATCAGAACACTGGGCGAGACCCTGCCTGAGGTACTCCTGACCGCTCTAACCCCTGACCTCTACTCTGGGAATTCAGAACTTCATGTGAATAAAACTAAAATTAGCACCGTATTCACATTGACAAATTCGCTGAACAATTTTGTGTGTGTGTGTAGGAGTTGCCTGCTGTAGAGGAGTTGACGGTGGTTCTACCAGAGGAGGCGGAGATACTGCCCCTAGGATCAGTCACCAGTATCATCCAACAGCTGGGTTAGTCCCTCCACACTACACCTAGGATCAGTCACCAGTATCATCCAACAGCTGGGTTAGTCCCTCCACACTACACCTAGGATCAGTCACCAGTATCATCCAACAGCTGGGTTAGTCCCTCCACACTACACCTAGGATCAGTCACCAGTATCATCCAACAGCTGGGTTAGTCCCTCCACACTACACCTAGGATCAGTCACCAGTATCATCCAACAGCTGGGTTAGTCCCTCCACACTACACCTAGGATCAGTCACCAGTATCATCCAACAGCTGGGTTAGTCCCTCCACACTACACCTAGGATCAGTCACCAGTATCATCCAACAGCTGGGTTAGTCCCTCCACACTACACCTAGGATCAGTCACCAGTATCATCCAACAGCTGGGTTAGTCCCTCCACACTGCACCTAGGATCAGTCACCAGTATCATCCAACAGCTGGGTTAGTCCCTCCACACTACACCTAGGATCAGTCACCAGTATCATCCAACAGCTGGGTTAGTCCCTCCACACTACACCTAGGATCAGTCACCAGTATCATCCAACAGCTGGGTTAGTCCTCCACACTACACCTAGGATCAGTCACCAGTATCATCCAACAGCTGGGTTAGTCCCTCCACACTACACCTAGGATCAGTCACCAGTATCATCCAACACCGTTGTCTCCCACACTACACCTAGGATCAGTCACCAGTATCATCCAACAGCTGGGTTAGTCCCTCCACACTACACCTAGGATCAGTCACCAGTATCATCCAACAGCTGGGTTAGCCACTACACCTAGGATCAGTCACCAGTATCATCCAACAGCTGGGTTAGTCCCTCCACACTACACCTAGGATCAGTCACCAGTATCATCCCACACTACACCTAGGATCAGTCACCAGTATCATCCAACAGCTGGGTTAGTCCCTCCACACTACACCTAGGATCAGTCACCAGTATCATCCAACAGCTGGGTTAGTCCCTCCACACTACACCTAGGATCAGTCACCAGTATCATCCAACAGCTGGGTTAGTCCCTCCACACTACACCTAGGATCAGTCACCAGTATCATCCAACAGCTGGGTTAGTCCTCCACACTACACCTAGGATCAGTCACCAGTATCATCCAACAGCTGGGTTAGTCCCTCCACACTACACCTAGGATCAGTCACCAGTATCATCCAACAGCTGGGTTAGTCCCTCCACACTACACCTAGGATCAGTCACCAGTATCATCCAACAGCTGGGTTAGTCCCTCCACACTACACCTAGGATCAGTCACCAGTATCATCCAACAGCTGGGTTAGTCCCTCCACACTACACCTAGGATCAGTCACCAGTATCATCCAACAGCTGGGTTAGTCCCTACTCCAACACTACACCTAGGATCAGTCACCAGTATCATCCAACAGCTGGGTTAGTCCCTCCACACTACACCTAGGATCAGTCACCAGTATCATCCAACAGCTGGGTTAGTCCCTCCACACTACACCTAGGATCAGTCACCAGTATCATCCAACAGCTGGGTTAGTCCCTCCACACTACACCTAGGATCAGTCACCAGTATCATCCAACAGCTGGGTTAGTCCCTCCACACTACACCTAGGATCAGTCACCAGTATCATCCAACAGCTGGGTTAGTCCCTCCACACTACACCTAGGATCAGTCACCAGTATCATCCAACACTC
>NW_025533925.1:162500-247500 GCF_020615455.1 Coregonus clupeaformis | reverse complement strand
TCACTGACCAGCTACTACAGTCAGTCACACACTGACTACACCCTGTACATCCTCACTGACCAGCTACTACAGTCAGTCACACACTGACTACACCCTGTACATCCTCACTGACCAGCTACTACAGTCAGTCTCTCACTGACTACACCCTGTACATCCTCACTGAGCAGCTCCTACAGTCAGTCACACACTGACTACACCCTGTACATCCTCACTGACCAGCTACTACAGTCAGTCACACACTGACTACACCCTGTACATCCTCACTGACCAGCTACTACAGTCAGTCACACACTGACTACACCCTGTACATCCTCACTGACCAGCTACTACAGTCAGTCACACACTGACTACACCCTGTACATCCTCACAGACCAGCTACTACAGTCAGTCACACACTGACTACACCCTGTACATCCTCTCTGACCAGCTACTACAGTCAGTCACACACTGACTACACCCTGTACATCCTCACTGACCAGCTACTACAGTCAGTCACACACTGACTACACCCTGTACATCCTCTCTGACCAGCTACTACAGTCAGTCACACACTGACTACACCCTGTACATCCTCTCTGACCAGCTACTACAGTCAGTCACACACTGACTACACCCTGTACATCCTCTCTGACCAGCTACTACAGTCAGTCACACACTGACTACACCCTGTACATCCTCACTGACCAACTACTACAGTCAGTCACACACTGACTACACCCTGTACATCCTCTCTGACCAGCTACTACAGTCAGTCACACACTGACTACACCCTGTACATCCTCTCTGACCAGCTACTACAGTCAGTCACACACTGACTACACCCTGTACATCCTCACTGACCAGCTACTACAGTCAGTCACACACTGACTACACCCTGTACATCTTCACTGACCAGCTACTACAGTCAGTCACACACTGACTACACCCTGTACATCCTCACTGACCAGCTACTACAGTCAGTCACACACTGACTACACCCTGTACATCCTCACTGACCAGCTACTACAGTCAGTCACACACTGACTACACCCTGTACATCCTCACTGACCAGCTACTACAGTCAGTCACACACTGACTACACCCTGTACATCCTCACTGACCAGCTACTACAGTCAGTCAGTCTCTCACTGACTACACCCTGTACATCCTCACTGACCAGCTACTACAGTCAGTCACACACTGACTACACCCTGTACATCCTCACTGACCAGCTACTACAGTCAATCACACACTGACTACACCCTGTACATCCTCACAGACCAGCTACTACAGTCAGTCTCTCACTGACTACACCCTGTACATCCTCACTGACCAGCTACTACAGTCAGTCACACACTGACTACACCCTGTACATCCTCACTGACCAGCTACTACAGTCAGTCACACACTGACTACACCCTGTACATCCTCACTGACCAGCTACTACAGTCAGTCACACACTGACTACACCCTGTACATCCTCACAGACCAGCTACTACAGTCAGTCACACACTGACTACACCCTGTACATCCTCACTGACCAGCTACTACAGTCAGTCACACACTGACTACACCCTGTACATCCTCACTGACCAGCTACTACAGTCAGTCACACACTGACTACACCCTGTACATCCTCACTGACCAGCTACTACAGTCAGTCACACACTGACTACACCCTGTACATCCTCACTGACCAGCTACTACAGTCAGTCACACACTGACTACACCCTGTACATCCTCACTGACCAGCTACTACAGTCAGTCACACACTGACTACACCCTGTACATCCTCACTGACCAGCTACTACAGTCAGTCACACACTGACTACACCCTGTACATCCTCACTGACCAGCTACACAGTCAGTCACACACTGACTACACCCTGTACATCCTCACTGACCAGCTACTACAGTCAGTCAGCTACACACTGACTACACCTTGTACATCCTCACTGACCAGCTACTACAGTCAGTCACACACTGACTACACCCTGTACATCCTCACTGACCAGCTACTACAGTCAGTCACACACTGACTACACCCTGTACATCCTCACTGACCAGCTACTACAGTCAGTCACACACTGACTACACCCTGTACATCCTCACTGACCAGCTACTACAGTCAGTCTCACACTGACTACACCCTGTACATCCTCACTGACCAGCTACTACAGTCAGTCACACACTGACTACACCCTGTACATCCTCACTGACCAGCTACTACAGTCAGTCACACACTGACTACACCCTGTACATCCTCACTGACCAGCTACTACAGTCAGTCACACACTGACTACACCCTGTACATCCTCACTGACCAGCTACTACAGTCAGTCACACACTGACTACACCCTGTACATCCTCACTGACCAGCTACTACAGTCAGTCACACACTGACTACACCCTGTACATCCTCACTGACCAGCTACTACAGTCAGTCAGCTACACACTGACTACACCCTGTACATCCTCACTGACCAGCTACTACAGTCAGTCACACACTGACTACACCCTGTACATCCTCACTGACCAGCTACTACAGTCAGTCACACACTGACTACACCCTGTACATCCTCACTGAGCAGCTACTACAGTCAGTCACACACTGACTACACCCTGTACATCCTCACTGACCAGCTACTACAGTCAGTCACACACTGACTACACCCTGTACATCCTCACTGACCAGCTACTACAGTCAGTCTCTCACTGACTACACCCTGTACATCCTCACTGACCTGCTACTACAGTCAGTCACACACTGACTACACCCTGTACATCCTCACTGACCAGCTACTACAGTCAGTCACACACTGACTACACCCTGTACATCCTCACTGACCAGCTACTACAGTCAGTCACACACTGACTACACCCTGTACATCCTCACAGACCAGCTACTACAGTCAGTCTCACACTGACTACACCCTGTACATCCTCACTGACCAGCTACTACAGTCAGTCACACACTGACTACACCCTGTACATCCTCACAGACCAGCTACTACAGTCAGTCTCACACTGACTACACCCTGTACATCCTCACTGACCAGCTACTACAGTCAGTCACACACTGACTACACCCTGTACATCCTCACTGACCAGCTACTACAGTCAGTCACACACTGACTACACCCTGTACATCCTCACTGACCAGCTACTACAGTCAGTCACACACTGACTACACCCTGTACATCCTCACTGACCAGCTACTACAGTCAGTCACACACTGACTACACCCTGTACATCCTCACTGACCAGCTACTACAGTCAGTCACACACTGACTACACCCTGTACATCCTCACAGACCAGCTACTACAGTCAGTCACACACTGACTACACCCTGTACATCCTCACTGACCAGCTACTACAGTCAGTTACACACTGACTACACCCTGTACATCCTCACTGACCAGCTACTACAGTCAGTCACACACTGACTACACCCTGTACATCCTCACTGACCAGCTACTACAGTCAGTCACACACTGACTACACCCTGTACATCCTCACTGACCAGCTACTACAGTCAGTCACACACTGACTACACCCTGTACATCCTCACTGACCAGCTACTACAGTCAGTCACACACTGACTACACCCTGTACATCCTCACTGACCAGCTACTACAGTCAGTCACACACTGACTACACCCTGTACATCCTCACTGACCAGCTACGACGGTCAGTCACACACTGACTACACCCTGTACATCCTCACTGACCAGCTACTACAGTCAGTCAGTCTCTCACTGACTACACCCTGTACATCCTCACTGACCAGCTACTACAGTCAGTCACACACTGACTACACCCTGTACATCCTCACTGACCAGCTACTACAGTCAGTCACACACTGACTACACCCTGTACATCCTCACTGACCAGCTACTACAGTCAGTCACACACTGACTACACCCTGTACATCCTCACTGACCAGCTACTACAGTCAGTCAGCTACACACTGACTACACCCTGTACATCCTCACTGACCAGCTACTACAGTCAGTCACACACTGACTACACCCTGTACATCCTCACTGACCAGCTACTACAGTCAGTCACACACTGACTACACCCTGTACATCCTCACTGACCAGCTACTACAGTCAGTCACACACTGACTACACCCTGTACATCCTCACTGACCAGCTACAGTCAGTCACACACTGACTACACCCTGTACATCCTCACTGACCAGCTACTACAGTCAGTCACACACTGACTACACCCTGTACATCCTCACTGACCAGCTACTACAGTCAGTCACACACTGACTACACCCTGTACATCTCACTGACCAGCTACTACAGTCAGTCACACACTGACTACACCCTGTACATCCTCACTGACCAGCTACTACAGTCAGTCACACACTGACTACACCCTGTACATCCTCACTGACCAGCTACTACAGTCAGTCACACACTGACTACACCCTGTACATCCTCACTGACCAGCTACTACAGTCAGTCACACACTGACTACACCCTGTACATCCTCCAGTCAGTCACACACATGTAATTTCATCTTTGTCTCCGTATTGAAGCTGACGTGTGTGTTAATGTTCAGGTTGAAAGGCTCGGACGCGTCCTGGAAGAATGACCAGGAGCCGCCACCAGAGGTGAGGAACACACTCAGGCGCTGTCTGAATACCCATACTGCCTTCTAAACACTCAGGCCCTGTCTGAATACCCATACTGCCTTCTAAACACTCAGGCCCTGTCTGAATACCCATACTGCCTTCTAAACACCCAGGCCCTGTCTGAATACCCATACTGCCTTCTAAACACCCAGGCGCTGTCTGAATACCCATACTGCCTTCTAAACACTCAGGCCCTGTCTGAATACCCATACTGCCTTCTAAACACCCAGGCCCTGTCTGAATACCCATACTGCCTTCTAAACACCCAGGCCCTGTCTGAATACCCATACTGCCTTCTAAACACCCAGGCGCTGTCTGAATACCCATACTGCCTTCCTAAACACCCAGGCCCTGTCTGAATACCCATACTGCCTTCTAAACACCCAGGCCCTGTCTGAATACCCATACTGCCTTCTAAACACCCAGGCGCTGTCTGAATACCCATACTGCCTTCTAAACACCCAGGCGCTGTCTGAATACCCATACTGCCTTCTAAACACTCAGGCCCTGTCTGAATACCCATACTGCCTTCTAAACACTCAGGCCCTGTCTGAATACCCATACTGCCTTCTAAACACTCCAGGCCCTGTCTGAATACCCATACTGCCTTCTAAACACCCAGGCCCTGTCTGAATACCCATACTGCCTTCTAAACACTCAGGCCCTGTCTGAATACCCATACTGCCTTCTAAACACTCCAGGCCCTGTCTGAATACCCATACTGCCTTCTAAACACTCAGGCCCTGTCTGAATACCCATACTGCCTTCTAAACACCCAGGCCCTGTCTGAATACCCATACTGCTTTCCTAAACACCCAGGCCCTGTCTGAATACCCATACTGCCTTCTAAACACCCAGGCCCTGTCTGAATACCCATACTGCCTTCTAAACACCCAGGCGCTGTCTGAATACCCATACTGCCTTCTAAACACTCAGGCCCTGTCTGAATACCCATACTGCCTTCTAAACACTCAGGCCCTGTCTGAATACCCATACTGCCTTCTAAACACCCAGGCCCTGTCTGAATACCCATACTGCCTTCTAAACACTCAGGCCCTGTCTGAATACCCATACTGCCTTCTAAACACTCCAGGCGCTGTCTGAATACCCATACTGCCTTCTAAACACTCCAGGCGCTGTCTGAATACCCATACTGCCTTCTAAACACCCAGGCGCTGTCTGAATACCCATACTGCCTTCTAAACACTCAGGCCCTGTCTGAATACCCATACTGCCTTCTAAACACCCAGGCCCTGTCTGAATACCCATACTGCCTTCTAAACACTCAGGCCCTGTCTGAATACCCATACTGCCTTCTAAACACCCAGGCCCTGTCTGAATACCCATACTGCCTTCTAAACACCCAGGCCCTGTCTGAATACCCATACTGCCTTCTAAACACCCAGGCCCTGTCTGAATACCCATACTGCCTTCTAAACACCCAGGCGCTGTCTGAATACCCATACTGCCTTCTAAACACTCAGGCGCTGTCTGAATACCCATACTGCCTTCCTAAACACTCAGGCCCTGTCTGAATACCCATACTGCCTTCTAAACACCCAGGCCCTGTCTGAATACCCATACTGCCTTCTAAACACTCAGGCCCTGTCTGAATACCCATACTGCCTTCTAAACACCCAGGCCCTGTCTGAATACCCATACTGCCTTCTAAACACCCAGGCTCTGTCTGAATACCCATACTGCCTTCTAAACACTCCAGGCCCTGTCTGAATACCCATACTGCCTTCTAAACACTCAGGCCCTGTCTGAATACCCATACTGCCTTCCTAAACACTCAGGCCCTGTCTGAATACCCATACTGCCTTCTAAACACCCAGGCCCTGTCTGAATACCCATACTGCCTTCTAAACACCCAGGCCCTGTCTGAATACCCATACTGCCTTCTAAACACCCAGGCGCTGTCTGAATACCCATACTGCCTTCTAAACACTCAGGTGCTGTCTGAATACCCATACTGCCTTCTAAACACTCAGGCGCTGTCTGAATACCCATACTGCCTTCTAAACACCCAGGCCCTGTCTGAATACCCATACTGCCTTCTAAACACTCAGGCCCTGTCTGAATACCCATACTGCCTTCTAAACACCCAGGCCCTGTCTGAATACCCATACTGCCTTCTAAACACCCAGGCCCTGTCTGAATACCCATACTGCCTTCTAAACACCCAGGCCCTGTCTGAATACCCATACTGCCTTCTAAACACTCAGGCGCTGTCTGAATACCCATACTGCCTTCTAAACACTCAGGCGCTGTCTGAATACCCATACTGCCTTCTAAACACTCAGGCCCTGTCTGAATACCAATACTGCCTTCTAAACACCCAGGCCTGTCTGAATACCCATACTGCCTTCTAAACACTCAGGCCCTGTCTGAATACCCATACTGCCTTCTAAACACCCAGGCCCTGTCTGAATACCCATACTGCCTTCTAAACACCCAGGCCCTGTCTGAATACCCATACTGCCTTCTAAACACTCAGGCCCTGTCTGAATACCCATACTGCCTTCTAAACACCCAGGCCCTGTCTGAATACCCATACTGCCTTCTAAACACTCAGGCCCTGTCTGAATACCCATACTGCCTTCTAAACACTCAGGCCCTGTCTGAATACCCATACTGCCTTCTAAACACCCAGGCCCTGTCTGAATACCCATACTGCCTTCTAAACACTCAGGCCCTGTCTGAATACCCATACTACCTTCTAAACACCCAGGCCTTGTCTGAATACCCATACTGCCTTCTAAACACTCAGGCCCTGTCTGAATACCCATACTGCCTTCTAAACACTCAGGCCCTGTCTGAATACCCATACTGCCTTCTAAACACTCAGGCCCTGTCTGAATACCCATACTACCTTCTAAACACCCAGGCCCTGTCTGAATACCCATACTGCCTTCTAAACACTCCAGGCCCTGTCTGAATACCCATACTGCCTTCTAAACACTCAGGCCCTGTCTGAATACCCATACTGCCTTCTAAACACCCAGGCCCTGTCTGAATACCCATACTGCCTTCTAAACACCCAGGCCCTGTCTGAATACCCATACTGCCTTCTAAACACCCAGGCCCTGTCTGAATACCCATACTGCCTTCTAAACACCCAGGCCCTGTCTGAATACCCATACTGCCTTCTAAACACCCAGGCCCTGTCTGAATACCCATACTGCCTTCTAAACACCCAGGCCCTGTCTGAATACCCATACTGCCTTCTAAACACCCCAGGCCCTGTCTGAATACCCATACTGCCTTCTAAACACTCAGGCCCTGTCTGAATACCCATACTGCCTTCTAAATACCTTCTAAATAGTAGACATTTTGGGGATGTGAAAATACAACGTTTATAGTAGTGAGTAGTGACATTTCTAACGTTGAGTATGTTTTAAATGTCAGAATGTCATAGTCATTTGGACTTCATCTAGTAGAATTCACTGAACACTATTGAGGAAGAGAACGGTCTTCATCTAGTAGAATTCACTGAACACTATTGAGGAAGAGAACGGTCTTTATCTAGTAGAATTCACTGAACACTATTGAGGAAGAGAACGGTCTTTATCTAGTAGAATTCACTGAACACTATTGAGGAAGAGAATGGTCTTTATCTAGTAGAATTCACCTGAACACTATTGAGGAAGAGAACGGTCTTTATCTAGTAGAATTCACTGAACACTATTGAGGAAGAGAATGGTCTTTATCTAGTAGAATTCACTGAACACTATTGAGGAAGAGAACGGTCTTTATCTAGTAGAATTCACTGAACACTAATGAGGAAGAGAATGGTCTTTATCTAGTAGAATTCACTGAACACTATTGAGGAAGAGAACGGTCTTTATCTAGTAGAATTCACTGAACACTATTGAGGAAGAGAATGGTCTTTATCTAGTAGAATTCACTGAACACTATTGAGGAAGAGAATGGTCTTCATCTAGTAGAATTCACTGAACACTATTGAGGAAGAGAACGGTCTTTATCTAGTAGAATTCACTGAACACTATTGAGGAAGAGAATGGTCTTTATCTAGTAGAATTCACTGAACACTATTGAGGAAGAGAACGGTCTTTATCTAGTAGAATTCACTGAACACTATTCCCTCTCTCCTCTTCCCCCTCTCCTCACTCTCCTCTTCCCTCTTCCATCTTCCCTCTCTCCTCTTCCATCTTCCCTCTCTCCTCTTCCCTCTCTCCTCTTCCCTCTCTCCTCTTCCCTCTCTCCTCTTCCCTCTTCCATCTTCCCTCTCTCCTCTTCCCTCTCTCCTCTTCCCTCTCTCCTCTTCCCTCTCTCCTCTTCCCTCTCTCCTCTTCCCTCTCTCCTCTTCCCTCTCTCCTCTTCCCTCTTCCATCTTCCCTCTCTCCTCTTCCCTCTTCCATCTTCCCTCTCTCCTCTTCCCTCTCTCCTCTTCCCTCTCTCCTCTTCCCTCTCTCCTCTTCCCTCTCTCCTCTTCCCTCTCTCCTCTTCCCTCTCTCCTCTTCCCTCTTCCATCTTCCCTCTCTCCTCTTCCCTCTCTCCTCTTCCCTCTTCCATCTTCCCTCTCTCCTCTTCCCTCTCTCCTCTTCCCTCTCTCCTCTTCCCTCTCTCCTCTTCCCTCTCTCCTCTTCCCTCTTCCCTCTTCCCTCTCTCCTCTTCCCTCTTCCCCTCTCTCCTCTTCCCTCTCTCCTCTTCCCTCTCTCCTCTTCCCTCTCTCCTCTTCCCTCTCTCCTCTTCCCTCTTCCCTCTTCCCTCTCTCCTCTTCCCTCTCTCCTCTTCCCTCTCTCCTCTTCCCTCTCTCCTCTTCCCTCTCTCCTCTTCCCTCTCTCCTCTTCCCTCTCTCCTCACTCTCCTCTTCCCTCTCCTTTCCAACATAATCCAGGTAGAATCAGGAATTCCCCAGAGCAGCTGTCTAGGCCCCTTAATTTTTTCAATATTTTCTAATGACATGCCACTGGCTCTGAGTAAAGCCAGTGTGTCTATGTATGCGGATGACTCAACACTATACACGTCAGCTACTACAGCAACTGGAATGACTGCAACACTTCAGAAAGAGCTGCAGTTAGTTTCAGAATGGGTTGCAAGGAATAAGTTAGTCCTAAATATTTCAAAAACTAAAAGCATTGTATTTGGGACAAATCATTCACTAAACCCTAAACCTCAACTAAATCTTGTAATGAATAAATTGAGCAAGTTGAGGTGACTAAACTGATTGGAGTAACCCTGGATTGTAAACTGTCATGGTCAAAACATATTGATACAACAGTAGCTACGATGAGGAGAAGTATGTCCATAATAAAGCGCTGCTCTGCCTTCTTAACAGCACTGTCAACAAGGCAGGTCCTACAGGCCCTAGTTTTGTCACACCTGGACTACTGTTCAGTCGTGTGGTCAGGTGCCACAAAATGGGACTTAGGAAAATCGCAATTGGCTCAGAACAGGGCAGTACGGCTGGACCTTGGATGTACACAGAGAGCAAACATTAATAATATGCATGTCAATCTCTCCTGGCTCAAAGTGGAGGAGAGATTGACTTCATCACTACTTGTATTTGTGAAAGGTATTGACATGTTGAATGCACCGAGCTGTCTGTTTGAACTACTGGCACACAGCTCAGACACCCATACATACCCCACAAGACATGCCACCAGAGGTCTCTTCACAGTCCCCAAGTCCAGAACAGACTATGGGAGGCGCACAGTACTACATAGAGCCATTACTACATGGAACTCTATTCCAGATCAGGTAACTGATGCAAGCAGTAGAATCAGATTTAAAAACAGATAAAAATACACCTTATGGAACAGCGGGGACTGTGAAGAGACACACACACATGATGACCCTCACTCTACACACAGACACACATGATGACCCTCACTCTATACACACACATGATGACCCTCACTCTATACACAGGTACACATGATGACCCTCACTCTATACACAGGTACACATGATGACCCTCACTCTATACACACACATGATGACCCTCACTCTATACACAGGTACACATGATGACCCTCACTCTATACACAGGTACACATGATGACCCTCACTCTATACACACACATGATGACCCTCACTCTATACACACGTACACATGATGACCCTCACTCTATACACACACACACATGATGACCCTCACTCTATACACAGGTACACATGATGACCCTCACTCTATACACACGTACACATGATGACCCTCACTCTATACACAGGTACACATGATGACCCTCACTCTATACACAGGTACACATGATGACCCTCACTCTATACACACGTACACATGATGACCCTCACTCTATACACAGGTACACATGATGACCCTCACTCTATACACACGTACACATGATGACCCTCACTCTATACACACGTACACATGATGACCCTCACTCTATACACACGTACACATGATGACCCTCACTCTATACACACGTACACATGATGACCCTCACTCTACACACACGTACACATGATGACCCTCACTCTATACACACGTACACATGATGACCCTCACTCTATACACACGTACACATGATGACCCTCACTCTATACACACGTACACATGATGACCCTCACTCTATACACACGTACACATGATGACACTCACTCTACACACAGGTACACATGATGACCCTCACTCTATACACAGGTACACATGATGACCCTCACTCTACACACAGGTACACATGATGACCCTCACTCTATACACACGTACACATGATGACCCTCACTCTATACACAGGTACACATGATGACCCTCACTCTATACACACGTACACATGATGACCCTCACTCTATACACAGGTACACATGATGACCCTCACTCTATACACAGGTACACATGATGACACTCACTCTACACACACGTACACATGATGACCCTCACTCTACACACAGGTACACATGATGACACTCACTCTACACACACGTACACATGATGACCCTCACTCTACACACACGTACACATGATGACACTCACTCTACACACAGGTACACATGATGACCCTCACTCTATACACAGGTACACATGATGACCCTCACTCTACACACAGGTACACATGATGACCCTCACTCTATACACACGTACACATGATGACCCTCACTCTATACACAGGTACACATGATGACCCTCACTCTATACACAGGTACACATGATGACCCTCACTCTACACACAGGTACACATGATGACCCTCACTCTATACACACGTACACATGATGACCCTCACTCTACACACACGTACACATGATGACCCTCACTCTATACACAGGTACACATGATGACCCTCACTCTACACACACGTACACATGATGACCCTCACTCTATACACACGTACACATGATGACCCTCACTCTACACACAGGTACACATGATGACCCTCACTCTATACACAGGTACACATGATGACCCTCACTCTACACACGTACACATGATGACCCTCACTCTACACACAGGTACACATGATGACCCTCACTCTATACACACGTACACATGATGACCCTCACTCTATACACACGTACACATGATGACCCTCACTCTACACACAGGTACACATGATGACCCTCACTCTACACACAGGTACACATGATGACCCTCACTCTATACACAGGTACACATGATGACCCTCACTCTACACACGTACACATGATGACCCTCACTCTACACACACGTACACATGATGACCCTCACTCTACACACACGTACACATGATGACCCTCACTCTATACACACGTACACATGATGACCCTCACTCTATACACACGTACACATGATGACCCTCACTCTATACACACGTACACATGATGACCCTCACTCTACACACACGTACACATGATGACCCTCACTCTACACACACGTACACATGATGACCCTCACTCTATACACACGTACACATGATGACCCTCACTCTATACACACGTACACATGATGACACTCACTCTATACACACGTACACATGATGACCCTCACTCTACACACAGGTACACATGATGACCCTCACTCTATACACACGTACACATGATGACCCTCACTCTATACACACGTACACATGATGACCCTCACTCTACACACAGGTACACATGATGACCCTCACTCTATACACAGGTACACATGATGACCCTCACTCTACACACAGGTACACATGATGACCCTCACTCTATACACACGTACACATGATGACCCTCACTCTACACACAGGTACACATGATGACCCTCACTCTACACACAGGTACACATGATGACCCTCACTCTATACACAGGTACACATGATGACCCTCACTCTACACACAGGTACACATGATGACACTCACTCTATACACACGTACACATGATGACCCTCACTCTATACACACGTACACATGATGACCCTCACTCTACACACAGGTACACATGATGACACTCACTCTATACACACGTACACATGATGACCCTCACTCTACACACAGGTACACATGATGACCCTCACTCTATACACAGGTACACATGATGACCCTCACTCTACACACGTACACATGATGACCCTCACTCTATACACACGTACACATGATGACCCTCACTCTACACACAGGTACACATGATGACCCTCACTCTATACACAGGTACACATGATGACCCTCACTCTACACACAGGTACACATGATGACCCTCACTCTACACACAGGTACACATGATGACCCTCACTCTACACACAGGTACACATGATGACCCTCACTCTATACACACGTACACATGATGACCCTCACTCTATACACACGTACACATGATGACCCTCACTCTATACACACACATGATGACCCTCACTCTATACACAGGTACACATGATGACCCTCACTCTATACACAGGTACACATGATGACCCTCACTCTATACACAGGTACACATGATGACCCTCACTCTATACACAGGTACACATGATGACCCTCACTCTATACACACGTACACATGATGACCCTCACTCTATACACACGTACACATGATGACCCTCACTCTATACACACGTACACATGATGACCCTCACTCTATACACACGTACACATGATGACCCTCACTCTATACACACGTACACATGATGACCCTCACTCTATACACAGGTACACATGATGACCCTCACTCTATACACACGTACACATGATGACCCTCACTCTATACACACACATGATGACCCTCACTCTATACACAGGTACACATGATGACCCTCACTCTACACACAGGTACACATGATGACCCTCACTCTACACACAGGTACACATGATGACCCTCACTCTACACACAGGTACACATGATGACCCTCACTCTATACACACGTACACATGATGACCCTCACTCTATACACACGTACACATGATGACCCTCACTCTATACACAGGTACACATGATGACCCTCACTCTATACACAGGTACACATGATGACCCTCACTCTACACACACGTACACATGATGACCCTCACTCTATACACACGTACACATGATGACCCTCACTCTATACACACGTACACATGATGACCCTCACTCTATACACACGTACACATGATGACCCTCACTCTATACACACGTACACATGATGACACTCACTCTATACACACACACACATGATGACCCTCACTCTACACACACGTACACATGATGACCCTCACTCTATACACACGTACACATGATGACCCTCACTCTATACACACGTACACATGATGACCCTCACTCTATACACACGTACACATGATGACCCTCACTCTATACACACGTACACATGATGACACTCACTCTATACACACACACACATGATGACCCTCACTCTACACACACGTACACATGATGACCCTCACTCTATACACAGGTACACATGATGACCCTCACTCTATACACAGGTACACATGATGACCCTCACTCTATACACAGGTACACATGATGACACTCACTCTACACACACGTATACATGGATGCTGTATTGTAAATATGTGATGGTGGAGTAGTGGCCTGAGGGAACACACTAAATGGATTCAACTGTATATAACTGCCTTAATGTTGCTGGACCCCAGCAGCTAATGGGGATCCTTAATAAATACAAATCCTCCTCCTCACTTATTCCCTCTCTCTCCTCTCCTCCTCTCTCCTACTCTCCCCCCTCGCTCTCTTCTCTCTCCTCACTTCTTCCCTCTCTCCTCTGTTCCCTCTCTCTCTCTCCTCTTCTCACTTCTTCCCTCTCTCCTCTCCTCCTCTCTCCTACTCTTCCCTCTCTCCTCTCTTCCCCCTCGCTCTCTTCTCTCTCCTCACTTCTTCCCTTGCTCCCCTCCTCTCCTCTTCCCTCTCTCCTCTTCTCACTTCTTCCCTCTCTCCTCTGTTCCCTCTCTCTCCTCTCCTCACTTCTTCCCTCTCTCCTCTGTTCCCTCTCTCTCTCCTCTTCTCACTTCTTCCCTCTCTCCTCTCCTCCTCTCTCCTACTCTTCCCTCTCTCCTCTCTTCCCCCTCGCTCTCTTCTCTCTCCTCTCCTCTTCCCTCTCTCCTCTTCTCACTTCTTCCCTCTCTCCTCTGTTCCCTCTCTCTCTCCTCTCCTCACTTCTTCCCTTGCTCCCCTCCTCTCCTCTTCCCTCTCTCCTCTCCTCTCCTCTTCCCTCTATCCTCTTCTCACTTCTTCCCTCTCTCCTCTGTTCCCTCTCTCTCTCCTCTCCTCACTTCTTCCCTTGCTCCCCTCCTCTCCTCTTCCCTCTCTCCTCTTCTCACTTCTTCCCTCTCTCCTCTGTTCCCTCTCTCTCCTCTTCTCACTTCTTCCCTCTCTCCTCTGTTCCCTCTCTCTCTCCTCTTCTCACTTCTTCCCTCTCTCCTCTCCTCCTCTCTCCTACTCTTCCCTCTCTCCTCTCTTCCCCCTCCTCACTTCTTCCCTTGCTCCCCTCCTCTCCTCTTCCCTCTCTCCTCTTCTCACTTCTTCCCTCTCTCCTCTGTTCCCTCTCTCTCTCCTCTCCTCACTTCTTCCCTCTCTCCTCTGTTCCCTCTCTCTCTCCTCTCCTCACTTCTTCCCTTGCTCCCCTCCTCTCCTCTTCCCTCTCTCCTCTGTTCCCTCTCTCTCCTCTCCTCACTTCTTCCCTCTCTCCTCTGTTCCCTCTCTCTCCTCTTCTCACTTCTTCCCTCTCTCCTCTGTTCCCTCTCTCTCCTCTTCTCACTTCTTCCCTCTCTCCTCTGTTCCCTCTCTCTCTCCTCTTCTCACTTCTTCCCTCTCTCCTCTCCTCCTCTCTCCTACTCTTCCCTCTCTCCTCTCTTCCCCCTCCTCACTTCTTCCCTTGCTCCCCTCCTCTCCTCTTCCCTCTCTCCTCTTCTCACTTCTTCCCTCTCTCCTCTGTTCCCTCTCTCTCTCCTCTCCTCACTTCTTCCCTCTCTCCTCTGTTCCCTCTCTCTCTCCTCTCCTCACTTCTTCCCTTGCTCCCCTCCTCTCCTCTTCCCTCTCTCCTCTGTTCCCTCTCTCTCCTCTCCTCACTTCTTCCCTCTCTCCTCTGTTCCCTCTCTCTCCTCACTTCTTCCCTCTCTCCTCTGTTCCCTCTCTCTCCTCTTCTCACTTCTTCCCTCTCTCCTCTGTTCCCTCTCTCTCCTCTTCTCACTTCTTCCCTCTCTCCTCTGTTCCCTCTCTCTCTCCTCTTCTCACTTCTTCCCTCTCTCCTCTCCTCCTCTCTCCTACTCTTCCCTCTCTCCTCTCTTCCCCCTCGCTCCCTTCTCTCTCCTCACTTCTTCCCTTGCTCCCCTCCTCTCCTCTTCCCCCTCTCCTCTCTTCCCTCTCTCTCCTCTTCTCACTTCTTCCCTCTCTCCTCTCCTCCCCTCCTCTCTCCTCTCTTGTCTCTCTCCAGGCGTTGGACTTCAGTGATGATGAGGCAGAACAGATGATGAAAAGGAAGAAGAAGAAGGGGAATGTTCAGAAGAGTGAGAGAGAAAGAGGACAGAGAGCCCAGCACCAACCAGGTCAGACACAACATGCACTCTGTTACTTCTGGTCAACTTTCAAACTTCTGTGTGAATTCCTTTCGGAGCATGTCGGGAGTGTGTTGGAGGCCGTTGGTGGAAATTCTCCCAGAGAATCTGATGGTCTCGTCGGTCGGAGCATGTCGGGAATGTGTTGGAGGCCGTTGGTGGAAATTCTCCCAGAGAATCTGATGGTCTCGTCGGTTTGACCTCCTCCTTTGACACTAGCAATTCAAGAGCCAATCACCACAGAGCACAGGGGCGTTCCCAAAGCATATTGTTGGTGCCCACGTGGACAGAAAGCGCATGCAGTGCTGAATTTGATGAAAGGCGATATCATCATTTGATTTCTCTGGGAAAAAGGTTGTGGGTAACAGTGCAAATCATCAGATTAGGGGAGACTGGGGCTGTCATCCTGTTAACTCCTTAGGTTAGAGGAGACTGGGGCTGTCATCCTGTTAACTCCTTAGGTTAGAGGAGACTGGGGCTGTCATCCTGTTAACTCCTTAGGTTAGGAGAGACTGGGGCTGTCATCCTGTTAACTCCTTAGGTTAGGGGAGACTGGGGCTGTCATCCTGTTAACTCCTTAGGTTAGGAGAGACTGGGGCTGTCATCCTGTTAACTCCTTAGGTTAGGAGAGACTGGGGCTGTCATCCTGTTAACTCCTTAGGTTAGGAGAGACTGGGGCTGTCATCCTGTTAACTCCTTAGGTTAGGGGAGACTGGGGCTGTCATCCTGTTAACTCCTTAGGTTAGGAGAGACTGGGGCTGTCATCCTGTTAACTCCTTAGGTTAGGAGAGACTGGGGCTGTCATCCTGTTAACTCCTTAGGTTAGAGGAGACTGGGGCTGTCATCCTGTTAACTCCTTAGGTTAGGAGAGACTGGGGCTGTCATCCTGTTAACTCCTTAGGTTAGGGAGACTGGGGCTGTCATCCTGTTAACTCCTTAGGTTAGGGGAGACTGGGGCTGTCATCCTGTTAACTCCTTAGGTTAGGAGAGACTGGGGCTGTCATCCTGTTAACTCCTTAGGTTAGAGGAGACTGGGGCTGTCATCCTGTTAACTCCTTAGGTTAGGAGAGACTGGGACTGTCATCCTGTTAACTCCTTAGGTTAGAGGAGACTGGGGCTGTCATCCTGTTAACTCCTTAGGTTAGAGGAGACTGGGGCTGTCATCCTGTTAACTCCTTAGGTTAGAGGAGACTGGGGCTGTCATCCTGTTAACTCCTTAGGTTAGGGGAGACTGGGGCTATCATCCTGTTAACTCCTTAGGTTAGGGGAGACTGGGGCTGTCATCCTGTTAACTCCTTAGGTTAGATGAAACTGGGGCTGTCATCCTGTTAACTCCTTAGGTTAGAGGGGACTGGGGCTGTCATCCTGTTAACTCCTTAGGTTAGAGGAGACTGGGGCTGTCATCCTGTTAACTCCTTAGGTTAGAGGAGACTGGGGCTGTCATCCTGTTAACTCCTTAGGTTAGAGGAGACTGGGGCTGTCATCCTGTTAACTCCTTAGGTTAGAGGAGACTGGGGCTGTCATCCTGTTAACTCCTTAGGTTAGAGGGGACTGGGGCTGTCATCCTGTTAACTCCTTAGGTTAGAGGAGACTGGGGCTGTCATCCTGTTAACTCCTTAGGTTAGGGGAGACTGGGGCTGTCATCCTGTTAACTCCTTAGGTTAGAGGGGACTGGGGCTGTCATCCTGTTAACTCCTTAGGTTAGAGGAGACTGGGGCTGTCATCCTGTTAACTCCTTAGGTTAGGGGAGACTGGGGCTGTCATCCTGTTAACTCCTTAGGTTAGAGGAGACTGGGGCTGTCATCCTGTTAACTCCTTAGGTTAGATGAGACTGGGGCTGTCATCCTGTTAACTCCTTAGGTTAGAGGAGACTGGGGCTGTCATCCTGTTAACTCCTTAGGTTAGGGGAGACTAGTGTATTTCTCAACACCAGGAGGTCTATAGGTTATCTTATGGGGTTGTATTTCTCAACACCAGGAGGTCTATAGGTTATTTTATGAGACTATGGGTTCCCTTTTATCGTCATAACTTATTCCAAAATGGGAGTTATTACCTTTCAAACACACTGTCCACTTGAAATGAACAATGTAGCCTACGGAGTCTTAGAAATAGCCAGGTTATTGATTTTGGATTGAGCAGTTTAAAACATGTTTGATTGAAACAGTTTATACTTTAACTTTTTATAACCATCCCCAACTGAGCATAAAGGCTAACTATGATGCTAATTTCCACATGGTTTGACCTAGCTAACTATGATGCTAATTTCCACATGGTTTGACCTAGCTAACTATGATGCTAATTTCCACATGGTTTGACCTAGCTAACTATGATGCTAATTTCCACATGGTTTGACCTAGCTAACTATGTTGCTAATTTCCACATGGTTTGACCTAGCTAACTATGTTGCTAATTTCCACATGGCTTGACCTAGCTAACTATGTTGCTAATTTCCACATGGTTTGACCTAGCTAACTATGATGCTATGTATTCAAACAATGAAAATATCAATACATTCTTTTTTACTTTCACCTCCTATAAAATCCGAAAATTCCCATCACCTCAATGTTTTGAGATGCTGATATGAATTTAGCAAGTGGGTGACCTCTTGCAAAGTAGTCCCACATTTGAATCTCCAAATGATTGGGCTATACAGAACTTTCTAGATTGGGAGTGACACCAACATATGGAACGCCCAGCCCCGGTCTCCCCTATTCACTGTGCAGTTATTAGAGTGGTTATTGGGCTGTTTCATCCTGCGTGTTGTAAGAAATACAAATTGGGACATTCAAGTGATTCCCCTTGATTAGACCTAACCCTAGCATAGATGGATTTAGGCGAACCCTAGCATAGATGGATTTAAGCGAACCGTAGCATAGATGGATTTAAGCGAACCCTAGCATAGATGGATTTAAGCTAACACTAGCATAGATGGATTTAAGCGAACCCTATCATAATGGATTTAAGCTAACCCTAGCATAGATGGATTTAAGCTAACCCTAGCATAGATGGATTTAAGCTAACCCTAGCATAGATGGATTTAAGCTAACCCTAGCATAGATGGATTTAAGCTAACCCTAGCATAGATGGATTTAAGCGAACCCTAGCATAGATGGATTTAAGCGAACCCTAGCATAGATGGATTTAAGCTAAGACTATCATAGATGGATTTAAACTAACCCTAGCATAGATGGATTTAAACTAACCCTAGCATAGATGGATTTAAGCTAACCCTAGCATAATGGATTTAAGCTAACCCTAGCATAATGGATTTAAGCTAACCCTAGCATAGATGGATTTAAGCTAACCCTAGCATAGATGGATTTAAGCTAACCCTAGCATAGATGGATTTAAGCTAACCCTAGCATAATGGATTTAAGCTAAGGCTATCATAGATGGATTTAAGCTAACCCTAGCATAATGGATTTAAGCTAACCCTATCATAGATGGATTTAAGCTAACCCTAGCATAATGGATTTAAGCTAACCCTAGCATAATGGATTTAAGCTAACCCTAGCATAATGGATTTAAGCTAACCCTAGCATAATGGATTTAAGCTAACCCTAGCATAATGGATTTAAGCTAAGACTATCATAGATGGATTTAAGGTGAGCATTTTGTGCAATAAATAAATAAGGTATTTTTAAGATGTTCTGACCAAATACTCGATGGGAAAAGCAAGCATGCACTTTTCTGAAGAATTTAAAATACAGCATAGAACAGATGTCAGAAGGAGGAGAGATTTGTGAATACACAGGGCAGGCAGCGAGAAAGCACATTGAAACAAACCATCCTAATATTAACAGTCTTGGCCAGCCGTTGGGCCCATTCTGACTCCATGGCTTTCTGATGACTTGGTTCAGATTCTGATGGTTGTTGGCTGTATATCATTTGAGCTTTAACCCGTGTGTGTACCCTCATTCTCTTTCTCCTACAGACGGAGATTCCGTCACCAGACCACAGATGTCCCAGAGGCCTTTGCAACAGAGTCGTCCACCCCGCCGTGACAACTGGGGTCCCCCACCACGATACGAAGGGGCTCCATTCTACCCCCACCAGCCCCACTACCCCTACCCTCCCCCTTACCAGCCCCAGTCCTTCCCCCTCTACCCTCCCCCTCCTCCCTCCCACATGTCCTTCCCTGGCCCCCTCCCCCTAACCCCTACCCCACCCTCCCCTTCTCTCACCTCCCCCTCCTCCCCCACCGCCCACTGGCCCCTATCCTCCTCAGTGAGGGAGACCCAGCCCCTGAGCCAGAATGAGTTACAGTATATCTGGTGCGTTCAGGTCCCGTTCCTCTCAACAGTGGGGCACGTATTTGCTCCAACCCAGCCCTAAGGACAGAACAGTGCAGTCTGGACTAGGGACTGTTCACCTCTCTGATGTTCATCAGCGCACACACACACACACACACACACACACACACACACACACACACACACACACACACACACACACACACCACCAGGGACTGTTCACCTCTCCTAGACACTCAACAGCATTGTTTGGGATGTAGCTCAGTTGGTAGAGCATGGTGTTTACAACGCCAGGGTTGTGGGTTCGATTCCCATGGGGGGCCAGTATGGAAAAAAATAAAATAAAAATGTATGCACTCACTAACTGTAAGTCGCTCTGGATAAGAGCGTCTGCTAAATGACTAAAATGTAAATGTAAAATGTTTGACCAAATCATCACATTAAAATATATTTTTATGTCTGCATTTCATGTTTGTTTTCATAGTTTCTGTCCTTAAACCCAGTAGTATGGACTAGTGTTGTAGTGATGATGATGATGATGACAGCTCTCTACAGTTCAATTAACAAATACAAATGATCCTGTTCTGGTCCATAACCTCCTCTCTGTATCTGATAGCTGTTGGCTATATGATCCTGTTCTGGTCCATAACCTCCTCTCTGTATCTGATAGCTGTTGGCTATATGATCCTGTTCTGGTCCATAACCTCCTCTCTGTATCTGATAGCTGTTGGCTATATGATCCTGTTCTGGTCCATAACCTCCTCTCTGTATCTGAGAGCTGTTGGCTATATGATCCTGTTCTGGTCCATAACCTCCTCTCTGTATCTGAGAGCTGTTGGCTATATGATCCTGTTCTGGTCCATAACCTCATCATGTACCCTCCTCTCTGTATCTGAGAGCTGTTGGCTATATGATCCTGTTCTGGTCCATAACCTCCTCTCTGTATCTGAGAGCTGTTGGCTATATGATCCTGTTCTGGTCCATAACCTCCTCTCTGTATCTGAGAGCTGTTGGCTATATGATCCTGTTCTGGTCCATAACCTCCTCTCTGTATCTGATAGCTGTTGGCTATATGATCCTGTTCTGGTCCATAACCTCCTCTCTGTATCTGAGAGCTGTTGGCTATATGATCCTGTTCTGGTCCATAACCTCCTCTCTGTATCTGATAGCTGTTGGCTATATGATCCTGTTCTGGTCCATAACCTCCTCTCTGTATCTGAGAGCTGTTGGCTATATGATCCTGTTCTGGTCCATAACCTCCTCATGTACCCTCCTCTCTGTATCTGAGAGCTGTTGGCTATATGATCCTGTTCTGGTCCATAACCTCCTCTCTGTATCTGAGAGCTGTTGGCTATATGATCCTGTTCTGGTCCATAACCTCATCATGTACCCTCCTCTCTGTATCTGAGAGCTGTTGGCTATATGATCCTGTTCTGGTCCATAACCTCCTCTCTGTATCTGATAGCTGTTGGCTATATGATCCTGTTCTGGTCCATAACCTCCTCTCTGTATCTGATAGCTGTTGGCTATATGATCCTGTTCTGGTCCATAACCTCCTCTCTGTATCTGAGAGCTGTTGGCTATATGATCCTGTTCTGGTCCATAACCTCATCATGTACCCTCCTCTCTGTATCTGATAGCTGTTGGCTATATGATCCTGTTCTGGTCCATAACCTCATCATGTACCCTCCTCTCTGTATCTGATAGCTGTTGGCTATATGATCCTGTTCTGGTCCATAACCTCATCATGTACCCTCCTCTCTGTATCTGAGAGCTGTTGGCTATATGATCCTGTTCTGGTCCATAACCTCCTCTCTGTATCTGATAGCTGTTGGCTATATGATCCTGTTCTGGTCCATAACCTCCTCTCTGTATCTGAGAGCTGTTGGCTATATGATCCTGTTCTGGTCCATAACCTCCTCTCTGTATCTGAGAGCTGTTGGCTATATGATCCTGTTCTGGTCCATAACCTCATCATGTACCCTCCTCTCTGTATCTGAGAGCTGTTGGCTATATGATCCTGTTCTGGTCCATAACCTCCTCTCTGTATCTGATAGCTGTTGGCTATATGATCCTGTTCTGGTCCATAACCTCCTCTCTGTATCTGATAGCTGTTGGCTATATGATCCTGTTCTGGTCCATAACCTCATCATGTACCCTCCTCTCTGTATCTGAGAGCTGTTGGCTATATGATCCTGTTCTGGTCCATAACCTCCTCTCTGTACCTGAGAGCTGTTGGCTATATGATCCTGTTCTGGTCCATAACCTCCTCTCTGTACCTGAGAGCTGTTGGCTATATGATCCTGTTCTGGTCCATAACCTCCTCTCTGTACCTGAGAGCTGTTGGCTATATGATCCTGTTCTGGTCCATAACCTCCTCTCTGTATCTGAGAGCTGTTGGCTATATGATCCTGTTCTGGTCCATAACCTCCCTCTCTGTATCTGAGAGCTGTTGGCTATATGATCCTGTTCTGGTCCATAACCTCCTCTCTGTATCTGAGAGCTGTTGGCTATATGATCCTGTTCTGGTCCATAACCTCATCATGTACCCTCCTCTCTGTATCTGAGAGCTGTTGGCTATATGATCCTGTTCTGGTCCATAACCTCCTCTCTGTATCTGATAGCTGTTGGCTATATGATCCTGTTCTGGTCCATAACCTCCTCTCTGTATCTGATAGCTGTTGGCTATATGATCCTGTTCTGGTCCATAACCTCATCATGTACCCTCCTCTCTGTATCTGAGAGCTGTTGGCTATATGATCCTGTTCTGGTCCATAACCTCCTCTCTGTATCTGAGAGCTGTTGGCTATATGATCCTGTTCTGGTCCATAACCTCCTCTCTGTATCTGAGAGCTGTTGGCTATATGATCCTGTTCTGGTCCATAACCTCCTCTCTGTATCTGAGAGCTGTTGGCTATATGATCCTGTTCTGGTCCATAACCTCCTCTCTGTATCTGATAGCTGTTGGCTATATGATCCTGTTCTGGTCCATAACCTCCTCTCTGTATCTGATAGCTGTTGGCTATATGATCCTGTTCTGGTCCATAACCTCCTCTCTGTATCTGATAGCTGTTGGCTATATGATCCTGTTCTGGTCCATAACCTCCTCTCTGTATCTGAGAGCTGTTGGCTATATGATCCTGTTCTGGTCCATAACCTCCTCTCTGTATCTGATAGCTGTTGGCTATATGATCCTGTTCTGGTCCATAACCTCCTCTCTGTATCTGAGAGCTGTTGGCTATATGATCCTGTTCTGGTCCATAACCTCCTCTCTGTATCTGATAGCTGTTGGCTATATGATCCTGTTCTGGTCCATAACCTCCTCTCTGTATCTGAGAGCTGTTGGCTATATGATCCTGTTCTGGTCCATAACCTCCTCATGTACCCTCCTCTCTGTATCTGAGAGCTGTTGGCTATATGATCCTGTTCTGGTCCATAACCTCCTCTCTGTATCTGAGAGCTGTTGGCTATATGATCCTGTTCTGGTCCATAACCTCATCATGTACCCTCCTCTCTGTATCTGAGAGCTGTTGGCTATATGATCCTGTTCTGGTCCATAACCTCCTCTCTGTATCTGATAGCTGTTGGCTATATGATCCTGTTCTGGTCCATAACCTCCTCTCTGTATCTGATAGCTGTTGGCTATATGATCCTGTTCTGGTCCATAACCTCCTCTCTGTATCTGAGAGCTGTTGGCTATATGATCCTGTTCTGGTCCATAACCTCATCATGTACCCTCCTCTCTGTATCCTGATAGCTGTTGGCTATATGATCCTGTTCTGGTCCATAACCTCATCATGTACCCTCCTCTCTGTATCTGATAGCTGTTGGCTATATGATCCTGTTCTGGTCCATAACCTCATCATGTACCCTCCTCTCTGTATCTGAGAGCTGTTGGCTATATGATCCTGTTCTGGTCCATAACCTCCTCTCTGTATCTGATAGCTGTTGGCTATATGATCCTGTTCTGGTCCATAACCTCCTCTCTGTATCTGAGAGCTGTTGGCTATATGATCCTGTTCTGGTCCATAACCTCCTCTCTGTATCTGAGAGCTGTTGGCTATATGATCCTGTTCTGGTCCATAACCTCATCATGTACCCTCCTCTCTGTATCTGAGAGCTGTTGGCTATATGATCCTGTTCTGGTCCATAACCTCCTCTCTGTATCTGATAGCTGTTGGCTATATGATCCTGTTCTGGTCCATAACCTCCTCTCTGTATCTGATAGCTGTTGGCTATATGATCCTGTTCTGGTCCATAACCTCATCATGTACCCTCCTCTCTGTATCTGAGAGCTGTTGGCTATATGATCCTGTTCTGGTCCATAACCTCCTCTCTGTACCTGAGAGCTGTTGGCTATATGATCCTGTTCTGGTCCATAACCTCCTCTCTGTACCTGAGAGCTGTTGGCTATATGATCCTGTTCTGGTCCATAACCTCCTCTCTGTACCTGAGAGCTGTTGGCTATATGATCCTGTTCTGGTCCATAACCTCCTCTCTGTATCTGAGAGCTGTTGGCTATATGATCCTGTTCTGGTCCATAACCTCCTCTCTGTATCTGAGAGCTGTTGGCTATATGATCCTGTTCTGGTCCATAACCTCCTCTCTGTATCTGAGAGCTGTTGGCTATATGATCCTGTTCTGGTCCATAACCTCATCATGTACCCTCCTCTCTGTATCTGAGAGCTGTTGGCTATATGATCCTGTTCTGGTCCATAACCTCCTCTCTGTATCTGATAGCTGTTGGCTATATGATCCTGTTCTGGTCCATAACCTCCTCTCTGTATCTGATAGCTGTTGGCTATATGATCCTGTTCTGGTCCATAACCTCATCATGTACCCTCCTCTCTGTATCTGAGAGCTGTTGGCTATATGATCCTGTTCTGGTCCATAACCTCCTCTCTGTATCTGAGAGCTGTTGGCTATATGATCCTGTTCTGGTCCATAACCTCCTCTCTGTATCTGAGAGCTGTTGGCTATATGATCCTGTTCTGGTCCATAACCTCCTCTCTGTACCTGAGAGCTGTTGGCTATATGATCCTGTTCTGGTCCATAACCTCCTCTCTGTATCTGAGAGCTGTTGGCTATATGATCCTGTTCTGGTCCATAACCTCATCATGTACCCTCCTCTCTGTATCTGAGAGCTGTTGGCTATATGATCCTGTTCTGGTCCATAACCTCCTCTCTGTATCTGATAGCTGTTGGCTATATGATCCTGTTCTGGTCCATAACCTCATCATGTACCCTCCTCTCTGTATCTGAGAGCTGTTGGCTATATGATCCTGTTCTGGTCCATAACCTCATCATGTACCCTCCTCTCTGTATCTGATAGCTGTTGGCTATATGATCCTGTTCTGGTCCATAACCTCATCATGTACCCTCCTCTCTGTATCTGAGAGCTGTTGGCTATATGATCCTGTTCTGGTCCATAACCTCCTCTCTGTATCTGAGAGCTGTTGGCTATATGATCCTGTTCTGGTCCATAACCTCATCATGTACCCTCCTCTCTGTATCTGAGAGCTGTTGGCTATATGATCCTGTTCTGGTCCATAACCTCCTCTCTGTATCTGATAGCTGTTGGCTATATGATCCTGTTCTGGTCCATAACCTCATCATGTACCCTCCTCTCTGTATCTGATAGCTGTTGGCTATATGATCCTGTTCTGGTCCATAACCTCCTCTCTGTATCTGAGAGCTGTTGGCTATATGATCCTGTTCTGGTCCATAACCTCCTCTCTGTATCTGATAGCTGTTGGCTATATGATCCTGTTCTGGTCCATAACCTCCTCTCTGTATCTGAGAGCTGTTGGCTATATGATCCTGTTCTGGTCCATAACCTCATCATGTACCCTCCTCTCTGTATCTGAGAGCTGTTGGCTATATGATCCTGTTCTGGTCCATAACCTCATCATGTACCCTCCTCTCTGTATCTGAGAGCTGTTGGCTATATGATCCTGTTCTGGTCCATAACCTCCTCTCTGTATCTGATAGCTGTTGGCTATATGATCCTGTTCTGGTCCATAACCTCCTCTCTGTATCTGAGAGCTGTTGGCTATATGATCCTGTTCTGGTCCATAACCTCCTCTCTGTATCTGAGAGCTGTTGGCTATATGATCCTGTTCTGGTCCATAACCTCCTCTCTGTATCTGAGAGCTGTTGGCTATATGATCCTGTTCTGGTCCATAACCTCATCATGTACCCTCCTCTCTGTATCTGATAGCTGTTGGCTATATGATCCTGTTCTGGTCCATAACCTCCTCTCTGTATCTGATAGCTGTTGGCTATATGATCCTGTTCTGGTCCATAACCTCCTCTCTGTATCTGATAGCTGTTGGCTATATGATCCTGTTCTGGTCCATAACCTCCTCTCTGTATCTGATAGCTGTTGGCTATATGATCCTGTTCTGGTCCATAACCTCCTCTCTGTATCTGAGAGCTGTTGGCTATATGATCCTGTTCTGGTCCATAACCTCCTCTCTGTATCTGATAGCTGTTGGCTATATGATCCTGTTCTGGTCCATAACCTCCTCTCTGTATCTGAGAGCTGTTGGCTATATGATCCTGTTCTGGTCCATAACCTCCTCTCTGTATCTGATAGCTGTTGGCTATATGATCCTGTTCTGGTCCATAACCTCCTCTCTGTATCTGAGAGCTGTTGGCTATATGATCCTGTTCTGGTCCATAACCTCCTCATGTACCCTCCTCTCTGTATCTGAGAGCTGTTGGCTATATGATCCTGTTCTGGTCCATAACCTCCTCTCTGTATCTGAGAGCTGTTGGCTATATGATCCTGTTCTGGTCCATAACCTCATCATGTACCCTCCTCTCTGTATCTGAGAGCTGTTGGCTATATGATCCTGTTCTGGTCCATAACCTCCTCTCTGTATCTGATAGCTGTTGGCTATATGATCCTGTTCTGGTCCATAACCTCCTCTCTGTATCTGATAGCTGTTGGCTATATGATCCTGTTCTGGTCCATAACCTCCTCTCTGTATCTGAGAGCTGTTGGCTATATGATCCTGTTCTGGTCCATAACCTCATCATGTACCCTCCTCTCTGTATCTGATAGCTGTTGGCTATATGATCCTGTTCTGGTCCATAACCTCATCATGTACCCTCCTCTCTGTATCTGATAGCTGTTGGCTATATGATCCTGTTCTGGTCCATAACCTCATCATGTACCCTCCTCTCTGTATCTGAGAGCTGTTGGCTATATGATCCTGTTCTGGTCCATAACCTCCTCTCTGTATCTGATAGCTGTTGGCTATATGATCCTGTTCTGGTCCATAACCTCCTCTCTGTATCTGAGAGCTGTTGGCTATATGATCCTGTTCTGGTCCATAACCTCCTCTCTGTATCTGAGAGCTGTTGGCTATATGATCCTGTTCTGGTCCATAACCTCATCATGTACCCTCCTCTCTGTATCTGAGAGCTGTTGGCTATATGATCCTGTTCTGGTCCATAACCTCCTCTCTGTATCTGATAGCTGTTGGCTATATGATCCTGTTCTGGTCCATAACCTCCTCTCTGTATCTGATAGCTGTTGGCTATATGATCCTGTTCTGGTCCATAACCTCATCATGTACCCTCCTCTCTGTATCTGAGAGCTGTTGGCTATATGATCCTGTTCTGGTCCATAACCTCCTCTCTGTACCTGAGAGCTGTTGGCTATATGATCCTGTTCTGGTCCATAACCTCCTCTCTGTACCTGAGAGCTGTTGGCTATATGATCCTGTTCTGGTCCATAACCTCCTCTCTGTACCTGAGAGCTGTTGGCTATATGATCCTGTTCTGGTCCATAACCTCCTCTCTGTATCTGAGAGCTGTTGGCTATATGATCCTGTTCTGGTCCATAACCTCCTCTCTGTATCTGAGAGCTGTTGGCTATATGATCCTGTTCTGGTCCATAACCTCCTCTCTGTATCTGAGAGCTGTTGGCTATATGATCCTGTTCTGGTCCATAACCTCATCATGTACCCTCCTCTCTGTATCTGAGAGCTGTTGGCTATATGATCCTGTTCTGGTCCATAACCTCCTCTCTGTATCTGATAGCTGTTGGCTATATGATCCTGTTCTGGTCCATAACCTCCTCTCTGTATCTGATAGCTGTTGGCTATATGATCCTGTTCTGGTCCATAACCTCATCATGTACCCTCCTCTCTGTATCTGAGAGCTGTTGGCTATATGATCCTGTTCTGGTCCATAACCTCCTCTCTGTATCTGAGAGCTGTTGGCTATATGATCCTGTTCTGGTCCATAACCTCCTCTCTGTATCTGAGAGCTGTTGGCTATATGATCCTGTTCTGGTCCATAACCTCCTCTCTGTACCTGAGAGCTGTTGGCTATATGATCCTGTTCTGGTCCATAACCTCCTCTCTGTATCTGAGAGCTGTTGGCTATATGATCCTGTTCTGGTCCATAACCTCATCATGTACCCTCCTCTCTGTATCTGAGAGCTGTTGGCTATATGATCCTGTTATGGTCCATAACCTCCTCTCTGTATCTGAGAGCTGTTGGCTATATGATCCTGTTCTGGTCCATAACCTCCTCTCTGTATCTGATAGCTGTTGGCTATATGATCCTGTTCTGGTCCATAACCTCATCATGTACCCTCCTCTCTGTATCTGATAGCTGTTGGCTATATGATCCTGTTCTGGTCCATAACCTCATCATGTACCCTCCTCTCTGTATCTGAGAGCTGTTGGCTATATGATCCTGTTCTGGTCCATAACCTCATCATGTACCCTCCTCTCTGTATCTGATAGCTGTTGGCTATATGATCCTGTTCTGGTCCATAACCTCATCATGTACCCTCCTCTCTGTATCTGATAGCTGTTGGCTATATGATCCTGTTCTGGTCCATAACCTCCTCTCTGTATCTGATAGCTGTTGGCTATATGATCCTGTTCTGGTCCATAACCTCATCATGTACCCTCCTCTCTGTATCTGAGAGCTGTTGGCTATATGATCCTGTTCTGGTCCATAACCTCATCATGTACCCTCCTCTCTGTATCTGATAGCTGTTGGCTATATGATCCTGTTCTGGTCCATAACCTCATCATGT
The DNA here is from genome assembly GCF_020615455.1 of Coregonus clupeaformis. Taxonomy (NCBI): domain Eukaryota; kingdom Metazoa; phylum Chordata; class Actinopteri; order Salmoniformes; family Salmonidae; genus Coregonus; species Coregonus clupeaformis. The sequence continues at coordinate 217,623 of NW_025533925.1, read as the reverse complement.
ACCCTCCTCTCTGTATCTGAGAGCTGTTGGCTATATGATCCTGTTCTGGTCCATAACCTCCTCTCTGTATCTGAGAGCTGTTGGCTATATGATCCTGTTCTGGTCCATAACCTCATCATGTACCCTCCTCTCTGTATCTGAGAGCTGTTGGCTATATGATCCTGTTCTGGTCCATAACCTCCTCTCTGTATCTGATAGCTGTTGGCTATATGATCCTGTTCTGGTCCATAACCTCATCATGTACCCTCCTCTCTGTATCTGATAGCTGTTGGCTATATGATCCTGTTCTGGTCCATAACCTCCTCTCTGTATCTGAGAGCTGTTGGCTATATGATCCTGTTCTGGTCCATAACCTCCTCTCTGTATCTGATAGCTGTTGGCTATATGATCCTGTTCTGGTCCATAACCTCCTCTCTGTATCTGAGAGCTGTTGGCTATATGATCCTGTTCTGGTCCATAACCTCATCATGTACCCTCCTCTCTGTATCTGAGAGCTGTTGGCTATATGATCCTGTTCTGGTCCATAACCTCATCATGTACCCTCCTCTCTGTATCTGAGAGCTGTTGGCTATATGATCCTGTTCTGGTCCATAACCTCCTCTCTGTATCTGATAGCTGTTGGCTATATGATCCTGTTCTGGTCCATAACCTCCTCTCTGTATCTGAGAGCTGTTGGCTATATGATCCTGTTCTGGTCCATAACCTCCTCTCTGTATCTGAGAGCTGTTGGCTATATGATCCTGTTCTGGTCCATAACCTCCTCTCTGTATCTGATAGCTGTTGGCTATATGATCCTGTTCTGGTCCATAACCTCCTCTCTGTATCTGATAGCTGTTGGCTATATGATCCTGTTCTGGTCCATAACCTCCTCTCTGTATCTGATAGCTGTTGGCTATATGATCCTGTTCTGGTCCATAACCTCCTCTCTGTATCTGATAGCTGTTGGCTATATGATCCTGTTCTGGTCCATAACCTCCTCTCTGTATCTGAGAGCTGTTGGCTATATGATCCTGTTCTGGTCCATAACCTCCTCTCTGTATCTGAGAGCTGTTGGCTATATGATCCTGTTCTGGTCCATAACCTCCTCTCTGTATCTGAGAGCTGTTGGCTATATGATCCTGTTCTGGTCCATAACCTCCTCATGTACCCTCCTCTCTGTATCTGAGAGCTGTTGGCTATATGATCCTGTTCTGGTCCATAACCTCCTCTCTGTATCTGAGAGCTGTTGGCTATATGATCCTGTTCTGGTCCATAACCTCATCATGTACCCTCCTCTCTGTATCTGATAGCTGTTGGCTATATGATCCTGTTCTGGTCCATAACCTCATCATGTACCCTCCTCTCTGTATCTGAGAGCTGTTGGCTATATGATCCTGTTCTGGTCCATAACCTCCTCTCTGTATCTGAGAGCTGTTGGCTATATGATCCTGTTCTGGTCCATAACCTCCTCTCTGTATCTGAGAGCTGTTGGCTATATGATCCTGTTCTGGTCCATAACCTCCTCTCTGTATCTGATAGCTGTTGGCTATATGATCCTGTTCTGGTCCATAACCTCCTCTCTGTATCTGAGAGCTGTTGGCTATATGATCCTGTTCTGGTCCATAACCTCCTCTCTGTATCTGATAGCTGTTGGCTATATGATCCTGTTCTGGTCCATAACCTCCTCTCTGTATCTGAGAGCTGTTGGCTATATGATCCTGTTCTGGTCCATAACCTCATCATGTACCCTCCTCTCTGTATCTGATAGCTGTTGGCTATATGATCCTGTTCTGGTCCATAACCTCATCATGTACCCTCCTCTCTGTATCTGATAGCTGTTGGCTATATGATCCTGTTCTGGTCCATAACCTCATCATGTACCCTCCTCTCTGTATCTGATAGCTGTTGGCTATATGATCCTGTTCTGGTCCATAACCTCATCATGTACCCTCCTCTCTGTATCTGATAGCTGTTGGCTATATGATCCTGTTCTGGTCTATAACCTCATCATGTACCCTCCTCTCTGTATCTGATAGCTGTTGGCTATATGATCCTGTTCTGGTCCATAACCTCCTCTCTGTATCTGATAGCTGTTGGCTATATGATCCTGTTCTGGTCCATAACCTCCTCTCTGTATCTGAGAGCTGTTGGCTATATGATCCTGTTCTGGTCCATAACCTCCTCTCTGTATCTGATAGCTGTTGGCTATATGATCCTGTTCTGGTCCATAACCTCCTCTCTGTATCTGAGAGCTGTTGGCTATATGATCCTGTTCTGGTCCATAACCTCCTCTCTGTATCTGAGAGCTGTTGGCTATATGATCCTGTTCTGGTCCATAACCTCCTCTCTGTATCTGAGAGCTGTTGGCTATATGATCCTGTTCTGGTCCATAACCTCCTCTCTGTATCTGATAGCTGTTGGCTATATGATCCTGTTCTGGTCCATAACCTCCTCTCTGTATCTGATAGCTGTTGGCTATATGATCCTGTTCTGGTCCATAACCTCATCATGTACCCTCCTCTCTGTATCTGAGAGCTGTTGGCTATATGATCCTGTTCTGGTCCATAACCTCCTCTCTGTATCTGAGAGCTGTTGGCTATATGATCCTGTTCTGGTCCATAACCTCCTCTCTGTATCTGATAGCTGTTGGCTATATGATCCTGTTCTGGTCCATAACCTCATCATGTACCCTCCTCTCTGTATCTGATAGCTGTTGGCTATATGATCCTGTTCTGGTCCATAACCTCATCATGTACCCTCCTCTCTGTACCTGAGAGCTGTTGGCTATATGATCCTGTTATGGTCCATAACCTCCTCTCTGTATCTGAGAGCTGTTGGCTATATGATCCTGTTCTGGTCCATAACCTCATCATGTACCCTCCTCTCTGTATCTGAGAGCTGTTGGCTATATGATCCTGTTCTGGTCCATAACCTCATCATGTACCCTCCTCTCTGTATCTGATAGCTGTTGGCTATATGATCCTGTTCTGGTCCATAACCTCATCATGTACCCTCCTCTCTGTATCTGATAGCTGTTGGCTATATGATCCTGTTCTGGTCCATAACCTCATCATGTACCCTCCTCTCTGTATCTGAGAGCTGTTGGCTATATGATCCTGTTCTGGTCCATAACCTCCTCTCTGTATCTGAGAGCTGTTGGCTATATGATCCTGTTCTGGTCCATAACCTCATCATGTACCCTCCTCTCTGTATCTGAGAGCTGTTGGCTATATGATCCTGTTCTGGTCCATAACCTCCTCTCTGTATCTGATAGCTGTTGGCTATATGATCCTGTTCTGGTCCATAACCTCCTCTCTGTATCTGATAGCTGTTGGCTATATGATCCTGTTCTGGTCCATAACCTCATCATGTACCCTCCTCTCTGTATCTGAGAGCTGTTGGCTATATGATCCTGTTCTGGTCCATAACCTCATCATGTACCCTCCTCTCTGTATCTGAGAGCTGTTGGCTATATGATCCTGTTCTGGTCCATAACCTCATCATGTAACCTCCTCTCTGTATCTGATAGCTGTTGGCTATATGATCCTGTTCTGGTCCATAACCTCCTCTCTGTATCTGATAGCTGTTGGCTATATGATCCTGTTCTGGTCCATAACCTCATCATGTACCCTCCTCTCTGTATCTGATAGCTGTTGGCTATATGATCCTGTTCTGGTCCATAACCTCATCATGTACCCTCCTCTCTGTATCTGATAGCTGTTGGCTATATGATCCTGTTCTGGTCCATAACCTCCTCTCTGTATCTGAGAGCTGTTGGCTATATGATCCTGTTCTGGTCCATAACCTCCTCTCTGTATCTGATAGCTGTTGGCTATATGATCCTGTTCTGGTCCGTAACCTCCTCTCTGTATCTGAGAGCTGTTGGCTATATGATCCTGTTCTGGTCCATAACCTCATCATGTACCCTCCTCTCTGTATCTGAGAGCTGTTGGCTATATGATCCTGTTCTGGTCCATAACCTCCTCTCTGTATCTGAGAGCTGTTGGCTATATGATCCTGTTCTGGTCCATAACCTCCTCTCTGTATCTGATAGCTGTTGGCTATATGATCCTGTTCTGGTCCATAACCTCCTCTCTGTATCTGATAGCTGTTGGCTATATGATCCTGTTCTGGTCCATAACCTCCTCTCTGTATCTGATAGCTGTTGGCTATATGATCCTGTTCTGGTCCATAACCTCCTCTCTGTATCTGAGAGCTGTTGGCTATATGATCCTGTTCTGGTCCATAACCTCCTCTCTGTATCTGAGAGCTGTTGGCTATATGATCCTGTTCTGGTCCATAACCTCCTCTCTTGTATCTGAGAGCTGTTGGCTATATGATCCTGTTCTGGTCCATAACCTCCTCATGTACCCTCCTCTCTGTATCTGAGAGCTGTTGGCTATATGATCCTGTTCTGGTCCATAACCTCCTCTCTGTATCTGAGAGCTGTTGGCTATATGATCCTGTTCTGGTCCATAACCTCATCATGTACCCTCCTCTCTGTATCTGAGAGCTGTTGGCTATATGATCCTGTTCTGGTCCATAACCTCCTCATGTACGCTCCTCTCTGTATCTGAGAGCTGTTGGCTATATGATCCTGTTCTGGTCCATAACCTCCCTCTCTGTATCTGAGAGCTGTTGGCTATATGATCCTGTTCTGGTCCATAACCTCCTCTCTGTATCTGATAGCTGTTGGCTATATGATCCTGTTCTGGTCCATAACCTCATCATGTACCCTCCTCTCTGTATCTGAGAGCTGTTGGCTATATGATCCTGTTCTGGTCCATAACCTCCTCTCTGTATCTGAGAGCTGTTGGCTATATGATCCTGTTCTGGTCCATAACCTCCTCTCTGTATCTGAGAGCTGTTGGCTATATGATCCTGTTCTGGTCCATAACCTCATCATGTACCCTCCTCTCTGTATCTGAGAGCTGTTGGCTATATGATCCTGTTCTGGTCCATAACCTCCTCTCTGTATCTGAGAGCTGTTGGTTATATGATCCTGTTCTGGTCCATAACCTCCTCTCTGTATCTGAGAGCTGTTGGCTATATGATCCTGTTCTGGTCCATAACCTCCTCATGTACCCTCCTCTCTGTATCTGAGAGCTGTTGGCTATATGATCCTGTTCTGGTCCATAACCTCCTCTCTGTATCTGAGAGCTGTTGGCTATATGATCCTGTTCTGGTCCATAACCTCATCATGTACCCTCCTCTCTGTATCTGAGAGCTGTTGGCTATATGATCCTGTTCTGGTCCATAACCTCATCATGTACCCTCCTCTCTGTATCTGATAGCTGTTGGCTATATGATCCTGTTCTGGTCCATAACCTCCTCTCTGTATCTGAGAGCTGTTGGCTATATGATCCTGTTCTGGTCCATAACCTCATCATGTACCCTCCTCTCTATATCTGATAGCTGTTGGCTATATGATCCTGTTCTGGTCCATAACCTCCTCTCTGTATCTGATAGCTGTTGGCTATATGATCCTGTTCTGGTCCATAACCTCATCATGTACCCTCCTCTCTGTATCTGAGAGCTGTTGGCTATATGATCCTGTTCTGGTCCATAACCTCCTCTCTGTATCTGAGAGCTGTTGGCTATATGATCCTGTTCTGGTCCATAACCTCCTCTCTGTATCTGATAGCTGTTGGCTATATGATCCTGTTCTGGTCCATAACCTCATCATGTACCCTCCTCTCTGTATCTGAGAGCTGTTGGCTATATGATCCTGTTCTGGTCCATAACCTCCTCTCTGTATCTGAGAGCTGTTGGTTATATGATCCTGTTCTGGTCCATAACCTCCTCTCTGTATCTGAGAGCTGTTGGCTATATGATCCTGTTCTGGTCCATAACCTCCTCTCTGTATCTGAGAGCTGTTGGCTATATGATCCTGTTCTGGTCCGTAACCTCCTCTCTGTATCTGATAGCTGTTGGCTATATGATCCTGTTCTGGTCCATAACCTCCTCTCTGTATCTGAGAGCTGTTGGCTATATGATCCTGTTCTGGTCCATAACCTCATCATGTACCCTCCTCTCTGTATCTGATAGCTGTTGGCTATATGATCCTGTTCTGGTCCATAACCTCATCATGTACCCTCCTCTCTGTATCTGAGAGCTGTTGGCTATATGATCCTGTTCTGGTCCATAACCTCCTCTCTGTATCTGATAGCTGTTGGCTATATGATCCTGTTCTGGTCCATAACCTCCTCTCTGTATCTGAGAGCTGTTGGCTATATGATCCTGTTCTGGTCCATAACCTCATCATGTACCCTCCTCTCTGTATCTGAGAGCTGTTGGCTATATGATCCTGTTCTGGTCCATAACCTCCTCTCTGTATCTGATAGCTGTTGGCTATATGATCCTGTTCTGGTCCATAACCTCATCATGTACCCTCCTCTCTGTATCTGATAGCTGTTGGCTATATGATCCTGTTCTGGTCCATAACCTCCTCTCTGTATCTGATAGCTGTTGGCTATATGATCCTGTTCTGGTCCATAACCTCCTCTCTGTATCTGATAGCTGTTGGCTATATGATCCTGTTCTGGTCCATAACCTCCTCTCTGTATCTGATAGCTGTTGGCTATATGATCCTGTTCTGGTCCATAACCTCCTCTCTGTATCTGAGAGCTGTTGGCTATATGATCCTGTTCTGGTCCATAACCTCCTCTCTGTATCTGAGAGCTGTTGGCTATATGATCCTGTTCTGGTCCATAACCTCCTCTCTGTATCTGATAGCTGTTGGCTATATGATCCTGTTCTGGTCCATAACCTCCTCTCTGTATCTGAGAGCTGTTGGCTATATGATCCTGTTCTGGTCCATAACCTCATCATGTACCCTCCTCTCTGTATCTGAGAGCTGTTGGCTATATGATCCTGTTCTGGTCCATAACCTCCTCTCTGTATCTGATAGCTGTTGGCTATATGATCCTGTTCTTGTCCATAACCTCCTCTCTGTATCTGAGAGCTGTTGGCTATATGATCCTGTTCTGGTCCATAACCTCATCATGTACCCTCCTCTCTGTATCTGAGAGCTGTTGGCTATATGATCCTGTTCTGGTCCATAACCTCATCATGTACCCTCCTCTCTGTATCTGAGAGCTGTTGGCTATATGATCCTGTTCTGGTCCATAACCTCCTCTCTGTATCTGATAGCTGTTGGCTATATGATCCTGTTCTGGTCCATAACCTCCTCTCTGTATCTGAGAGCTGTTGGCTATATGATCCTGTTCTGGTCCATAACCTCCTCTCTGTATCTGAGAGCTGTTGGCTATATGATCCTGTTCTGGTCCATAACCTCATCATGTACCCTCCTCTCTGTATCTGATAGCTGTTGGCTATATGATCCTGTTCTGGTCCATAACCTCCTCTCTGTATCTGAGAGCTGTTGGCTATATGATCCTGTTCTGGTCCATAACCTCCTCTCTGTATCTGAGAGCTGTTGGCTATATGATCCTGTTCTGGTCCATAACCTCCTCTCTGTATCTGAGAGCTGTTGGCTATATGATCCTGTTCTGGTCCATAACCTCCTCATGTACCCTCCTCTCTGTATCTGAGAGCTGTTGGCTATATGATCCTGTTCTGGTCCATAACCTCCTCTCTGTATCTGAGAGCTGTTGGCTATATGATCCTGTTCTGGTCCATAACCTCATCATGTACCCTCCTCTCTGTATCTGAGAGCTGTTGGCTATATGATCCTGTTCTGGTCCATAACCTCCTCATGTACGCTCCTCTCTGTATCTGAGAGCTGTTGGCTATATGATCCTGTTCTGGTCCATAACCTCCTCTCTGTATCTGAGAGCTGTTGGCTATATGATCCTGTTCTGGTCCATAACCTCCTCTCTGTATCTGATAGCTGTTGGCTATATGATCCTGTTCTGGTCCATAACCTCATCATGTACCCTCCTCTCTGTATCTGAGAGCTGTTGGCTATATGATCCTGTTCTGGTCCATAACCTCCTCTCTGTATCTGAGAGCTGTTGGCTATATGATCCTGTTCTGGTCCATAACCTCCTCTCTGTATCTGAGAGCTGTTGGCTATATGATCCTGTTCTGGTCCATAACCTCATCATGTACCCTCCTCTCTGTATCTGAGAGCTGTTGGCTATATGATCCTGTTCTGGTCCATAACCTCCTCTCTGTATCTGAGAGCTGTTGGTTATATGATCCTGTTCTGGTCCATAACCTCCTCTCTGTATCTGAGAGCTGTTGGCTATATGATCCTGTTCTGGTCCATAACCTCCTCATGTACCCTCCTCTCTGTATCTGAGAGCTGTTGGCTATATGATCCTGTTCTGGTCCATAACCTCCTCTCTGTATCTGAGAGCTGTTGGCTATATGATCCTGTTCTGGTCCATAACCTCATCATGTACCCTCCTCTCTGTATCTGAGAGCTGTTGGCTATATGATCCTGTTCTGGTCCATAACCTCATCATGTACCCTCCTCTCTGTATCTGATAGCTGTTGGCTATATGATCCTGTTCTGGTCCATAACCTCCTCTCTGTATCTGAGAGCTGTTGGCTATATGATCCTGTTCTGGTCCATAACCTCATCATGTACCCTCCTCTCTATATCTGATAGCTGTTGGCTATATGATCCTGTTCTGGTCCATAACCTCCTCTCTGTATCTGAGAGCTGTTGGCTATATGATCCTGTTCTGGTCCATAACCTCATCATGTACCCTCCTCTCTGTATCTGATAGCTGTTGGCTATATGATCCTGTTCTGGTCCATAACCTCATCATGTACCCTCCTCTCTGTATCTGAGAGCTGTTGGCTATATGATCCTGTTCTGGTCCATAACCTCCTCTCTGTATCTGATAGCTGTTGGCTATATGATCCTGTTCTGGTCCATAACCTCCTCTCTGTATCTGAGAGCTGTTGGCTATATGATCCTGTTCTGGTCCATAACCTCATCATGTACCCTCCTCTCTGTATCTGAGAGCTGTTGGCTATATGATCCTGTTCTGGTCCATAACCTCCTCTCTGTATCTGATAGCTGTTGGCTATATGATCCTGTTCTGGTCCATAACCTCATCATGTACCCTCCTCTCTGTATCTGATAGCTGTTGGCTATATGATCCTGTTCTGGTCCATAACCTCCTCTCTGTATCTGATAGCTGTTGGCTATATGATCCTGTTCTGGTCCATAACCTCCTCTCTGTATCTGATAGCTGTTGGCTATATGATCCTGTTCTGGTCCATAACCTCCTCTCTGTATCTGATAGCTGTTGGCTATATGATCCTGTTCTGGTCCATAACCTCCTCTCTGTATCTGAGAGCTGTTGGCTATATGATCCTGTTCTGGTCCATAACCTCCTCTCTGTATCTGAGAGCTGTTGGCTATATGATCCTGTTCTGGTCCATAACCTCCTCTCTGTATCTGATAGCTGTTGGCTATATGATCCTGTTCTGGTCCATAACCTCCTCTCTGTATCTGAGAGCTGTTGGCTATATGATCCTGTTCTGGTCCATAACCTCATCATGTACCCTCCTCTCTGTATCTGAGAGCTGTTGGCTATATGATCCTGTTCTGGTCCATAACCTCCTCTCTGTATCTGATAGCTGTTGGCTATATGATCCTGTTCTGGTCCATAACCTCCTCTCTGTATCTGAGAGCTGTTGGCTATATGATCCTGTTCTGGTCCATAACCTCATCATGTACCCTCCTCTCTGTATCTGAGAGCTGTTGGCTATATGATCCTGTTCTGGTCCATAACCTCATCATGTACCCTCCTCTCTGTATCTGAGAGCTGTTGGCTATATGATCCTGTTCTGGTCCATAACCTCCTCTCTGTATCTGATAGCTGTTGGCTATATGATCCTGTTCTGGTCCATAACCTCCTCTCTGTATCTGAGAGCTGTTGGCTATATGATCCTGTTCTGGTCCATAACCTCCTCTCTGTATCTGAGAGCTGTTGGCTATATGATCCTGTTCTGGTCCATAACCTCATCATGTACCCTCCTCTCTGTATCTGATAGCTGTTGGCTATATGATCCTGTTCTGGTCCATAACCTCCTCTCTGTATCTGAGAGCTGTTGGCTATATGATCCTGTTCTGGTCCATAACCTCCTCTCTGTATCTGAGAGCTGTTGGCTATATGATCCTGTTCTGGTCCATAACCTCCTCTCTGTATCTGAGAGCTGTTGGCTATATGATCCTGTTCTGGTCCATAACCTCCTCATGTACCCTCCTCTCTGTATCTGAGAGCTGTTGGCTATATGATCCTGTTCTGGTCCATAACCTCCTCTCTGTATCTGAGAGCTGTTGGCTATATGATCCTGTTCTGGTCCATAACCTCATCATGTACCCTCCTCTCTGTATCTGAGAGCTGTTGGCTATATGATCCTGTTCTGGTCCATAACCTCCTCATGTACGCTCCTCTCTGTATCTGAGAGCTGTTGGCTATATGATCCTGTTCTGGTCCATAACCTCCTCTCTGTATCTGAGAGCTGTTGGCTATATGATCCTGTTCTGGTCCATAACCTCCTCTCTGTATCTGATAGCTGTTGGCTATATGATCCTGTTCTGGTCCATAACCTCATCATGTACCCTCCTCTCTGTATCTGAGAGCTGTTGGCTATATGATCCTGTTCTGGTCCATAACCTCCTCTCTGTATCTGAGAGCTGTTGGCTATATGATCCTGTTCTGGTCCATAACCTCCTCTCTGTATCTGAGAGCTGTTGGCTATATGATCCTGTTCTGGTCCATAACCTCATCATGTACCCTCCTCTCTGTATCTGAGAGCTGTTGGCTATATGATCCTGTTCTGGTCCATAACCTCCTCTCTGTATCTGAGAGCTGTTGGTTATATGATCCTGTTCTGGTCCATAACCTCCTCTCTGTATCTGAGAGCTGTTGGCTATATGATCCTGTTCTGGTCCATAACCTCCTCATGTACCCTCCTCTCTGTATCTGAGAGCTGTTGGCTATATGATCCTGTTCTGGTCCATAACCTCCTCTCTGTATCTGAGAGCTGTTGGCTATATGATCCTGTTCTGGTCCATAACCTCATCATGTACCCTCCTCTCTGTATCTGAGAGCTGTTGGCTATATGATCCTGTTCTGGTCCATAACCTCATCATGTACCCTCCTCTCTGTATCTGAGAGCTGTTGGCTATATGATCCTGTTCTGGTCCATAACCTCCTCTCTGTATCTGATAGCTGTTGGCTATATGATCCTGTTCTGGTCCATAACCTCCTCTCTGTATCTGAGAGCTGTTGGCTATATGATCCTGTTCTGGTCCATAACCTCCTCTCTGTATCTGAGAGCTGTTGGCTATATGATCCTGTTCTGGTCCATAACCTCATCATGTACCCTCCTCTCTGTATCTGATAGCTGTTGGCTATATGATCCTGTTCTGGTCCATAACCTCATCATGTACCCTCCTCTCTGTATCTGAGAGCTGTTGGCTATATGATCCTGTTCTGGTCCATAACCTCCTCTCTGTATCTGATAGCTGTTGGCTATATGATCCTGTTCTGGTCCATAACCTCATCATGTACCCTCCTCTCTGTATCTGAGAGCTGTTGGCTATATGATCCTGTTCTGGTCCATAACCTCCTCTCTGTATCTGAGAGCTGTTGGCTATATGATCCTGTTCTGGTCCATAACCTCCTCTCTGTATCTGAGAGCTGTTGGCTATATGATCCTGTTCTGGTCCATAACCTCCTCTCTGTATCTGAGAGCTGTTGGCTATATGATCCTGTTCTGGTCCATAACCTCCTCTCTGTATCTGAGAGCTGTTGGCTATATGATCCTGTTCTGGTCCATAACCTCCTCTCTGTATCTGAGAGCTGTTGAATATATGATCCTGTTCTGGTCCATAACCTCCTCTCTGTATCTGATAGCTGTTGGCTATATGATCCTGTTCTGGTCCATAACCTCCTCTCTGTATCTGAGAGCTGTTGGCTATATGATCCTGTTCTGGTCCATAACCACCTCTCTGTATCTGATAGCTGTTGGCTATATGATCCTGTTCTTGTCCATAACCTCATCATGTACCCTCCTCTCTGTATCTGAGAGCTGTTGGCTATATGATCCTGTTCTGGTCCATAACCTCCTCTCTGTATCTGATAGCTGTTGGCTATATGATCCTGTTCTGGTCCATAACCTCATCATGTACCCTCCTCTCTGTATCTGATAGCTGTTGGCTATATGATCCTGTTCTGGTCCATAACCTCCTCTCTGTATCTGATAGCTGTTGGCTATATGATCCTGTTCTGGTCCATAACCTCCTCTCTGTATCTGATAGCTGTTGGCTATATGATCCTGTTCTGGTCCATAACCTCCTCTCTGTATCTGATAGCTGTTGGCTATATGATCCTGTTCTGGTCCATAACCTCCTCTCTGTATCTGAGAGCTGTTGGCTATATGATCCTGTTCTGGTCCATAACCTCCTCTCTGTATCTGATAGCTGTTGGCTATATGATCCTGTTCTGGTCCATAACCTCCTCTCTGTATCTGATAGCTGTTGGCTATATGATCCTGTTCTGGTCCATAACCTCCTCTCTGTATCTGAGAGCTGTTGGCTATATGATCCTGTTCTGGTCCATAACCTCCTCTCTGTATCTGATAGCTGTTGGCTATATGATCCTGTTCTGGTCCATAACCTCCTCTCTGTATCTGAGAGCTGTTGGCTATATGATCCTGTTCTGGTCCATAACCTCATCATGTACCCTCCTCTCTGTATCTGATAGCTGTTGGCTATATGATCCTGTTCTGGTCCATAACCTCATCATGTACCCTCCTCTCTGTATCTGAGAGCTGTTGGCTATATGATCCTGTTCTGGTCCATAACCTCCTCTCTGTATCTGATAGCTGTTGGCTATATGATCCTGTTCTGGTCCATAACCTCATCATGTACCCTCCTCTCTGTATCTGATAGCTGTTGGCTATATGATCCTGTTCTGGTCCATAACCTCATCATGTACCCTCCTCTCTGTATCTGAGAGCTGTTGGCTATATGATCCTGTTCTGGTCCATAACCTCCTCTCTGTATCTGAGAGCTGTTGGCTATATGATCCTGTTCTGGTCCATAACCTCATCATGTACCCTCCTCTCTGTATCTGAGAGCTGTTGGCTATATGATCCTGTTCTGGTCCATAACCTCATCATGTACCCTCCTCTCTGTATCTGATAGCTGTTGGCTATATGATCCTGTTCTGGTCCATAACCTCCTCTCTGTATCTGATAGCTGTTGGCTATATGATCCTGTTCTGGTCCATAACCTCATCATGTACCCTCCTCTCTGTATCTGAGAGCTGTTGGCTATATGATCCTGTTCTGGTCCATAACCTCCTCTCTGTATCTGATAGCTGTTGGCTATATGATCCTGTTCTGGTCCATAACCTCATCATGTACCCTCCTCTCTGTATCTGAGAGCTGTTGGCTATATGATCCTGTTCTGGTCCATAACCTCCTCTCTGTATCTGATAGCTGTTGGCTATATGATCCTGTTCTGGTCCATAACCTCCTCTCTGTATCTGAGAGCTGTTGGCTATATGATCCTGTTCTGGTCCATAACCTCATCATGTACCCTCCTCTCTGTATCTGAGAGCTGTTGGCTATATGATCCTGTTCTGGTCCATAACCTCCTCTCTGTATCTGATAGCTGTTGGCTATATGATCCTGTTCTGGTCCATAACCTCATCATCTACCCTCCTCTCTGTATCTGAGAGCTGTTGGCTATATGATCCTGTTCTGGTCCATAACCTCCTCTCTGTATCTGATAGCTGTTGGCTATATGATCCTGTTCTGGTCCATAACCTCCTCTCTGTATCTGATAGCTGTTGGCTATATGATCCTGTTCTGGTCCATAACCTCCTCTCTGTATCTGAGAGCTGTTGGCTATATGATCCTGTTCTGGTCCATAACCTCCTCTCTGTATCTGATAGCTGTTGGCTATATGATCCTGTTCTGGTCCATAACCTCATCATGTACCCTCCTCTCTGTATCTGAGAGCTGTTGGCTATATGATCCTGTTCTGGTCCATAACCTCCTCTCTGTATCTGATAGCTGTTGGCTATATGATCCTGTTCTGGTCCATAACCTCATCATGTACCCTCCTCTCTGTATCTGATAGCTGTTGGCTATATGATCCTGTTCTGGTCCATAACCTCATCATGTACCCTCCTCTCTGTATCTGAGAGCTGTTGGCTATATGATCCTGTTCTGGTCCATAACCTCCTCTCTGTATCTGATAGCTGTTGGCTATATGATCCTGTTCTGGTCCATAACCTCCTCTCTGTATCTGAGAGCTGTTGGCTATATGATCCTGTTCTGGTCCATAACCTCATCATGTACCCTCCTCTCTGTATCTGAGAGCTGTTGGCTATATGATCCTGTTCTGGTCCATAACCTCATCATGTACCCTCCTCTCTGTATCTGATAGCTGTTGGCTATATGATCCTGTTCTGGTCCATAACCTCCTCTCTGTATCTGATAGCTGTTGGCTATATGATCCTGTTCTGGTCCATAACCTCATCATGTACCCTCCTCTCTGTATCTGAGAGCTGTTGGCTATATGATCCTGTTCTGGTCCATAACCTCCTCTCTGTATCTGATAGCTGTTGGCTATATGATCCTGTTCTGGTCCATAACCTCATCATGTACCCTCCTCTCTGTATCTGAGAGCTGTTGGCTATATGATCCTGTTCTGGTCCATAACCTCCTCTCTGTATCTGATAGCTGTTGGCTATATGATCCTGTTCTGGTCCATAACCTCCTCTCTGTATCTGAGAGCTGTTGGCTATATGATCCTGTTCTGGTCCATAACCTCATCATGTACCCTCCTCTCTGTATCTGATAGCTGTTGGCTATATGATCCTGTTCTGGTCCATAACCTCATCATCTACCCTCCTCTCTGTATCTGATAGCTGTTGGCTATATGATCCTGTTCTAGTCCATAACCTCATCATGTACCCTCCTCTCTGTATCTGAGAGCTGTTGGCTATATTATCCTGTTCTGGTCCATAACCTCCTCTCTGTATCTGAGAGCTGTTGGCTATATGATCCTGTTCTGGTCCATAACCTCCTCTCTGTATCTGAGAGCTGTTGGCTATATGATCCTGTTCTGGTCCATAACCTCCTCTCTGTATCTGAGAGCTGTTGGCTATATGATCCTGTTCTGGTCCATAACCTCCTCTCTGTATCTGAGAGCTGTTGGCTATATGATCCTGTTCTGGTCCATAACCTCCTCTCTGTATCTGAGAGCTGTTGGCTATATGATCCTGTTCTGGTCCATAACCTCCTCTCTGTATCTGAGAGCTGTTGGCTATATGATCCTGTTCTGGTCCATAACCTCATCTCTGTATCTGAGAGCTGTTGGCTATATGATCCTGTTCTGGTCCATAACCTCCTCTCTGTATCTGATAGCTGTTGGGTAAATGATCCTGTTCTGGTCCATAACCTCCTCTCTGTATCTGAGAGCTGTTGGCTATATGATCCTGTTCTGGTCCATAACCTCCTCTCTGTATCTGATAGCTGTTGGCTATATGATCCTGTTCTGGTCCATAACCTCATCATGTACCCTCCTCTCTGTATCTGAGAGCTGTTGGCTATATGATCCTGTTCTGGTCCATAACCTCATCATGTACCCTCCTCTCTGTATCTGAGAGCTGTTGGCTATATGATCCTGTTCTGGTCCATAACCTCCTCTCTGTATCTGATAGCTGTTGGCTATATGATCCTGTTCTGGTCCATAACCTCCTCTCTGTATCTGAGAGCTGTTGGCTATATGATCCTGTTCTGGTCCATAACCTCCTCTCTGTATCTGAGAGCTGTTGGCTATATGATCCTGTTCTGGTCCATAACCTCCTCTCTGTATCTGAGAGCTGTTGGCTACATGATCCTGTTCTGGTCCATAACCTCCTCTCTGTATCTGATAGCTGTTGGCTATATGATCCTGTTCTGGTCCATAACCTCATCATCACTCTAGATTCCCCAGTATCTGCTAGACTACATTCCTCTAGATTCCCCAGTATCTGCTAGACTACATCACTCTAGATTCCCCAGTATCTGCTAGACTACATCACTCTAGATTCCCCAGTATCTGCTAGACTACATCACTCTAGATTCCCCAGTATCTGCTAGACTACATCACTCTAGATTCCCCAGTATCTGCTAGACTACATCCCTCTAGATTCCCCAGTATCTGCTAGATTACATCACTCTAGATTCCCCAGTATCTGCTAGACTACATCACTCTAGATTCCCCAGTATCTGCTAGACTACATCACTCTAGATTCCCCAGTATCTGCTAGACTACATCACTCTAGATTCCCCAGTATCTGCTAGACTACATCACTCTAGATTCCCCAGTATCTGCTAGACTACATCACTCTAGATTCCCCAGTATCTGCTAGACTACATCCCTCTAGATTCCCCAGTATCTGCTAGACTACATCACTCTAGATTCCCCAACAGCAGTATCTGCTAGACTACATCACGCTAGATTCCCCAGTATCTGCTAGACTACATCACTCTAGATTCCCCAGTATCTGCTAGACTACATCACTCTAGATTCCCCAGTATCTGCTAGACTACATCACTCTAGATTCCCCAGTATCTGCTAGACTACATCACTCTAGATTCCCCAGTATCTGCTAGACTACATCTCTCTAGATTCCCCAACAGCAGTATCTGCTAGACTACATCACTCTAGATTCCCCAGTATCTGCTAGACTACATCACTCTAGATTCCCCAGTATCTGCTAGACTACATCCCTCTAGATTCCCCAGTATCTGCTAGACTACATCACTCTAGATTCCCCAGTATCTGCTAGACTACATCCCTCTAGATTCCTTAGTATCTGCTAGACTACATCCCTCTAGATTCCCCAGTATCTGCTAGACTACATCCCTCTAGATTCCCCAGTATCTGCTAGATTACATCACTCTAGATTCCCCAGTATCTGCTAGACTACATCACTCTAGATTCCCCAGTATCTGCTAGATTACATCACTCTAGATTCCCCAGTATCTGCTAGACTACATCACTCTAGATTCCCCAGTATCTGCTAGACTACATCCCTCTAGATTCCCCAGTATCTGCTAGACTACATCACTCTAGATTCCCCAGTATCTGCTAGACTACATCCCTCTAGATTCCCCATTATCTGCTAGACTACATCACTCTAGATTCCCCAGTATCTGCTAGACTACATCCCTCTAGATTCCCCATTATCTGCTAGACTACATCACTCTAGATTCCCCAGTATCTGCTAGACTACATCCCTCTAGATTCCCCAGTATCTGCTAGACTACATCACTCTAGATTCCCCAGTATCTGCTAGACTACATCACTCTAGATTCCCCAGTATCTGCTAGACTACATCTCTCTAGATTCCCCAACAGCAGTATCTGCTAGACTACATCACTCTAGATTCCCCAGTATCTGCTAGACTACATCACTCTAGATTCCCCAGTATCTGCTAGACTACATCACTCTAGATTCCCCAGTATCTGCTAGACTACATCTCTCTAGATTCCCCAACAGCAGTATCTGCTAGACTACATCACTCTAGATTCCCCAGTATCTGCTAGACTACATCACTCTAGATTCCCCAGTATCTGCTAGACTACATTCCTCTAGATTCCCCAGTATCTGCTAGACTACATCCATCTAGATTCCCCAGTATCTGCTAGACTACATCCCTCTAGATTCCCCAGTATCTGCTAGACTACATCACTCTAGATTCCCCAGTATCTGCTAGACTATATCACTCTAGATTCCCCAGTATCTGCTAGACTACATCCCTCTAGATGCCCCAGTATCTGCTAGATTACATCCCTCTAGATTCCCCAGTATCTGCTAGATTACATCACTCTAGATTCCCCAGTATCTGCTAGACTACATCACTCTAGATTCCCCAGTATCTGCTAGACTACATCACTCTAGATTCCCCAGTATCTGCTAGACTACATCACTCTAGATTCCCCAGTATCTGCTAGACTACATCCCTCTAGATTCCCTAGTATCTGCTAGACTACATCACTCTAGATTCCCCAGTATCTGCTAGACTACATCCCTCTAGATTCCCTAGTATCTGCTAGACTACATCACTCTAGATTCCCCAGTATCTGCTAGACTACATCACTCTAGATTCCCCAGTATCTGCTACACTACATCACTCTAGATTCCCCAGTATCTGCTAGACTACATCACTCTAGATTCCCCAGTATCTGCTAGACTACATCACTCTAGATTCCCCAGTATCTGCTAGACTACATCACTCTAGATTCCCCAGTATCTGCTAGACTACATCCCTCTAGATTCCCCAGTATCTGCTAGACTACATCACTCTAGATTCCCCAGTATCTGCTAGACTACATCCCTCTAGATTCCCCAGTATCTGCTAGACTACATCCCTCTAGATTCCCCAGTATCTACTAGACTACATCACTCTAGATTCCCCAGTATCTGCTAGACTACATCACTCTAGATTCCCCAGTATCTGCTAGATTACATCCCTCTAGATTCCCCAGTATCTGCTAGACTACATTCCTCTAGATTCCCCAGTATCTGCTAGATTACATCCCTCTAGATTCCCCAGTATCTGCTAGACTACATCACTCTAGATTCCCCAGTATCTGCTAGACTACATCCCTCTAGATTCCCCAACAGCAGTATCTGCTAGACTACATCACTCTAGATTCCCCAGT
This sequence comes from Coregonus clupeaformis, assembly GCF_020615455.1. Lineage (NCBI taxonomy): Eukaryota > Metazoa > Chordata > Actinopteri > Salmoniformes > Salmonidae > Coregonus > Coregonus clupeaformis. Next base: position 198,981 of record NW_025533925.1, on the reverse strand, counting down.
ATCTGCTAGACTACATCACTCTAGATTCCCCAGTATCTGCTAGACTACATCCCTCTAGATTCCCCAGTATCTGCTAGACTACATCCCTCTAGATTCCCCAGTATCTGCTAGACTACATCACTCTAGATTCCCCAGTATCTGCTAGACTACATCCCTCTAGATTCCCCAACAGCAGTATCTGCTAGACTACATCCCTCTAGATTCCCCAGTATCTGCTAGACTACATCCCGCTAGATTCCCCAGTATCTGCTAGACTACATCACTCTAGATTCCCCAGTATCTGCTAGACTACATCCCTCTAGATTCCCCAGTATCTGCTAGACTACATCCCTCTAGATTCCCCAGTATCTGCTAGACTACATCACTCTAGATTCCCAGTATCTGCTAGACTACATCACTCTAGATTCCCCAGTATCTGCTAGACTACATCTCTCTAGATTCCCCAACAGCAGTATCTGCTAGACTACATCACTCTAGATTCCCCAGTATCTGCTAGACTACATCCCTCTAGATTCCCCAGTATCTGCTAGACTACATCCCTCTAGATTCCCCAGTATCTGCTAGACTACATCCCTCTAGATTCCCCAGTATATGCTAGATTACATCACTCTAGATTCCCCAGTATCTGCTAGACTACATCACTCTAGATTCCCCAGTATCTGCTAGACTACATCCCTCTAGATTCCCCAGTATCTGCTAGACTACATCCCTCTAGATTCCCCAGTATCTGCTAGACTACATCACTCTAGATTCCCCAGTATCTGCTAGACTATATCACTCTAGATTCCCCAGTATCTGCTAGACTACATCCCTCTAGAAGCCCCAGTATCTGCTAGACTACATCACTCTAGATTCCCCAGTATCTGCTAGATTACATCCCTCTAGATTCCCCAGTATCTGCTAGACTACATCACTCTAGATGCCCCAGTATCTGCTAGACTACATCACTCTAGATGCCCCAGTATCTGCTAGACTATATCACTCTAGATTCCCCAGTATCTGCTAGACTACATCCCTCTAGATTCCCCAGTATCTGCTAGACTACATCACTCTAGATTCCCCAGTATCTGCTAGACTATATCACTCTAGATTCCCCAGTATCTGCTAGACTACATCCCTCTAGATGCCCCAGTATCTGCTAGACTACATCACTCTAGATTCCCCAGTATCTGCTAGACTACATCACTCTAGATTCCCCAGTATCTGCTAGACTACATCCCTCTAGATTCCCTAGTATCTGCTAGACTACATCACTCTAGATTCCCCAGTATCTGCTAGACTACATCCCTCTAGATTCCCTAGTATCTGCTAGACTACATCACTCTAGATTCCCCAGTATCTGCTAGACTACATCACTCTAGATTCCCCAGTATCTGCTACACTACATCACTCTAGATTCCCCAGTATCTGCTAGACTACATCACTCTAGATTCCCCAGTATCTGCTAGACTACATCACTCTAGATTCCCCAGTATCTGCTAGACTACATCACTCTAGATTCCCCAGTATCTGCTAGACTACATCCCTCTAGATTCCCCAGTATCTGCTAGACTACATCACTCTAGATTCCCCAGTATCTGCTAGACTACATCCCTCTAGATTCCCCAGTATCTGCTAGATTACATCCTTCTAGATTCCCCAGTATCTGCTAGACTACATCCCTCTAGATTCCCCAGTATCTGCTAGACTACATCACTCTAGATTCCCCAGTATCTGCTAGACTACATCACTCTAGATTCCCCAGTATCTGCTAGACTACATCACTCTAGATTCCCCAGTATCTACTAGACTACATCACTCTAGATTCCCCAGTATCTGCTAGACTACATCACTCTAGATTCCCCAGTATCTGCTAGATTACATCCCTCTAGATTCCCCAGTATCTGCTAGACTACATTCCTCTAGATTCCCCAGTATCTGCTAGATTACATCCCTCTAGATTCCCCAGTATCTGCTAGACTACATCACTCTAGATTCCCCAGTATCTGCTAGACTACATCCCTCTAGATTCCCCAACAGCAGTATCTGCTAGACTACATCACTCTAGATTCCCCAGTATCTGCTAGACTACATCACTCTAGATTCCCCAGTATCTGCTAGACTACATCCCTCTAGATTCCCCAGTATCTGCTAGACTACATCCCTCTAGATTCCCCAGTATCTGCTAGACTACATCACTCTAGATTCCCCAGTATCTGCTAGACTACATCCCTCTAGATTCCCCAACAGCAGTATCTGCTAGACTACATCCCTCTAGATTCCCCAGTATCTGCTAGACTACATCACGCTAGATTCCCCAGTATCTGCTAGACTACATCACTCTAGATTCCCCAGTATCTGCTAGACTACATCCCTCTAGATTCCCCAGTATCTGCTAGACTACATCCCTCTAGATTCCCCAGTATCTGCTAGACTACATCACTCTAGATTCCCCAGTATCTGCTAGATTACATCACTCTAGATTCCCCAGTATCTGCTAGACTACATCACTCTAGATTCCCCAGTATCTGCTAGACTACATCACTCTAGATTCCCCAGTATCTGCTAGACTACATCCCTCTAGATTCCCCAGTATCTGCTAGACTACATCCCTCTAGATTCCCCAGTATCTGCTAGACTACATCCCTCTAGATTCCCCAGTATCTGCTAGACTACATCCCTCTAGATTCCCCAGTATCTGCTAGACTACATCCCTCTAGATTCCCCATCAGCAGTATCTGCTAGACTACATCACTCTAGATTCCCCAGTATCTGCTAGACTACATCCCTCTAGATTCCCCAGTATCTGCTAGACTACATCCCTCTAGATTCCCCAGTATCTGCTAGACTACATCCCTCTAGATTCCCCAACAGCAGTATCTGCTAGACTACATCCCTCTAGATTCCCCAGTATCTGCTAGACTACATCACTCTAGATTCCCCAGTATCTGCTAGACTACATCACTCTAGATTCCCCAGTATCTGCTAGACTACATCCCTCTAGATTCCCCAGTATCTGCTAGACTACATCACTCTAGATTCCCCAGTATCTGCTAGACTACATCCCTCTAGATTCCCCAGTATCTGCTAGACTACATCCCTCTAGATTCCCCAGTATCTGCTAGACTACATCACTCTAGATTCCCCAGTATCTGCTACACTACATCACTCTAGATTCCCCAGTATCTGCTAGATTACATCCCTCTAGATTCCCCAACAGCAGTATCTGCTACACTACATCACTCTAGATTCCCCAGTATCTGCTAGATTACATCCATCTAGATTCCCCAACAGCAGTATCTGCTAGACTACATCCCTCTAGATTCCCCAGTATCTGCTAGATTACATCCCTCTAGATTCCCCAACAGCAGTATCTGCTAGACTACATCCCTCTAGATTCCCCAGTATCTGCTAGACTACATCCCTCTAGATTCCCCAACAGCAGTATCTGCTAGACTACATCCCTCTAGATTCCCCAGTATCTGCTAGACTACATCCCTCTAGATTCCCCAGTATCTGCTAGACTACATCCCTCTAGATTCCCCAGTATCTGCGAGACTACATCCCTCTAGATTCCCCAGTATCTGCTAGACTACATCCCTCTAGATTCCCCAGTATCTGCTAGACTACATCACTCTAGATTCCCCAGTATCTGCTAGACTACATCACTCTAGATTCCCCAGTATCTGCTAGACTACATCCCTCTAGATTCCCCAGTATCTGCTAGACTACATCCCTCTAGATTCCCCAGTATCTGCTAGACTATATCCCTCTAGATTCCCCAGTATCTGCTAGACTACATCCCTCTAGATTCCCCAGTATCTGCTAGACTACATCACTCTAGATTCCCCAGTATCTGCTAGACTACATCCCTCTAGATTCCCCAGTATCTGCTAGACTACATCACTCTAGATTCCCCAGTATCTGCTAGACTACATCCCTCTAGATTCCCCAGTATCTGCTAGACTACATCACTCTAGATTCCCCAGTATCTGCTAGACTACATCCCTCTAGATTCCCCAGTATCTGCTAGATTACATCACTCTAGATTCCCCAGTATCTGCTAGACTACATCACTCTAGATTCCCCAGTATCTGCTAGACTACATCACTCTAGATTCCCCAGTATCTGCTAGACTACATCCCTCTAGATTCCCCAGTATCTGCTAGACTACATCACTCTAGATTCCCCAGTATCTGCTAGACTACATCCCTCTAGATTCCCCAGTATCTGCTAGATTACATCACTCTAGATTCCCCAGTATCTGCTAGACTACATCCCTCTAGATTCCCCAGTATCTGCTAGACTACATCACTCTAGATTCCCCAGTATCTGCTAGACTACATCCCTCTAGATTCCCCAGTATCTGCTAGACTACATCACTCTAGATTCCCCAGTATCTGCTAGACTACATCCCTCTAGATTCCCCAGTATCTGCTAGACTACATCCCTCTAGATTCCCCAACAGCAGTATCTGCTAGACTACATCCCTCTAGATTCCCCAGTATCTGCTAGACTACATCCCTCTAGATTCCCCAACAGCAGTATCTGCTAGACTACATCACTCTAGATTCCCCAGTATCTGCTAGACTACATCCCTCTAGATTCCCCAACAGCAGTATCTGCTAGACTACATCACTCTAGATTCCCCAGTATCTGCTAGACTACATCCCTCTAGATTCCCCAGTATCTGCTAGACTACATCACTCTAGATTTCCCAGTATCTGCTAGACTACATCCCTCTAGATTCCCCAGTATCTGCTAGATTACATCACTCTAGATTCCCCAGTATCTGCTAGACTACATCCCTCTAGATTCCCCAGTATCTGCTAGACTACATCACTCTAGATTCCCCAGTATCTGCTAGATTACATTCCTCTAGATTCCCCAGTATCTGCTAGACTACATCCCTCTAGATTCCCCAGTATCTGCTAGACTACATCACTCTAGATTCCCCAGTATCTGCTAGACTACATCACTCTAGATTCCCCAGTATCTGCTAGACTACATCACTCTAGATTCCCCAGTATCTGCTAGATTACATCACTCTAGATTCCCCAGTATCTGCTAGACTACATCACTCTAGATTCCCCAGTATCTGCTAGACTACATCACTCTAGATTCCCCAGTATCTGCTAGACTACATCACTCTAGATTCCCCAGTATCTGCTAGACTACATCACTCTAGATTCCCCAGTATCTGCTAGACTACATCACTCTAGATTCCCCAGTATCTGCTAGACTACATCCCTCTAGATTCCCCAGTATCTGCTAGACTACATCACTCTAGATTCCCCAGTATCTGCTAGACTACATCCCTTCTAGATTCCCCAGTATCTGCTAGACTACATCACTCTAGATTCCCCAGTATTCCTCGTCTTCTTCCTCTCCCCCTCCATCCTCGTCTTCTTCCTCTCCCCCTCCCTCCTCGTCTTCTCCCCCCCCCTCCCTCCTCCTCGTCTTCTTCCTCTCCCCCTCCATCCTCGTCTTCTTCCTCTCCCCCTCCCTCCTCGTCTTCTTCCTCTCCCTCCTCGTCTTCTCCCCCCCCTCCCTCCTCGTCTTCTCAACCCCCCCCTCGTCTTCTTCCTCTCCCCCTCCCTCCTCGTCTTCTTCCTCTCCCCCTCCCTCCTCGTCTTCTTCCTCTCCCCCTCCATCCTCGTCTTCTTCCTCTCCCCCTCCCTCCTCGTCTTCTCCCCCCCCCTCCCTCCTCGTCTTCTTCCTCTCCCCCTCCATCCTCGTCTTCTTCCTCTCCCCCTCCCTCCTCGTCTTCTTCCTCTCCCTCCTCGTCTTCTCCCCCCTCCCTCCTCGTCTTCCCCCCTCGTCTTCTTCCTCTCCCCCTCCCTCCTCGTCTTCTTCCTCTCCCCCTCCCTCCTCGTCTTCTTCCTCTCCCCCTCCCTCCTCGTCTTCTTCCTCTCCCCCTCCCTCCTCGTCTTCTCCCCCCTCCTCGTCTTCTCCCCCCTCCTCGTCTTCTCCCCCCTCCTCGTCTTCTCCCCCCTCCCTCCTCGTCTTCTTCCTCTCCCCCTCCCTCCTCGTCTTCTTCCTCTCCCCCCTCCCTCCTCGTCTTCTTCCTCTCCCCCTCCCTCTTCGTCTTCTTCCTCTCCCCCCTCCCTCCTCGTCTTCTTCCTCTCCCCCTCCCTCCTCGTCTTCTCCCCCCTCCCTCCTCGTCTTCCCCCCCTCGTCTTCTTCCTCTCCCCCTCCCTCCTCGTCTTCTTCCTCTCCCCCTCCCTCCTCGTCTTCTTCCTCTCCCCCTCCCTCCTCGTCTTCTTCCTCTCCCCTCCCTCCTCGTCTTCTCCCCCCTCCTCGTCTTCTCCCCCCTCCTCGTCTTCTCCCCCCCTCCTCGTCTTCTCCCCCCTCCCTCCTCGTCTTCTTCCTCTCCCCCTCCCTCCTCGTCTTCTTCCTCTCCCCCTCCCTCCTCGTCTTCTTCCTCTCCCCCTCCCTCTTCGTCTTCTTCCTCTCCCCCTCCCTCCTCGTCTTCTTCCTCTCCCCCTCCCCTCCTCGTCTTCTCCCCCCTCCCTCCCTCCTCGTCTTCTCCCCCCCTCCCTCCCTCCTCGTCTTCCCCCCCTCCTCGTCTTCTTCCTCTCCCCCTCCCTCCTCGTCTTCTTCCTCTCCCCCCTCCCTCCTCGTCTTCTTCCTCTCCCCCTCCCTCCTCGTCTTCTTCCTCTCCCCCCTCCCTCCTCGTCTTCTTCCCCCTCCCTCCAAAGTCTCCCCCCCTCCTCCCTCCTCTCCCACCATCCTCCTCCCCAGCTGTGTGTGTGTGTGCGTGCGACCACTAGCATGAAATATAATCTTTATTTTCCCTGATTTAAAAAAACAAAACAACTGCTTTTATGAATCACCAATTATAAACTGGGTGGTTTGAGCTGAAAGCCATGGTATATCAGACCATATACCACAGGTATGACAAAACATTACTATTTACTGTTCTAATTACGTTGGTAACCAGTTTATAATAGCAATAAGGCACCTTGGGGGTTTGTGGTATATGGCCAATATACCACTGCTAAGGGCTGTATCCAGGCACTATGGTATATGGCCAATATACCCCGGCTAAGGGCTGTATCCAGGCACTATGGTATATGGCCAATATACCACGGCTAAGGGCTGTATCCAGGCACTATGGTATATGGCCAATATACCACGGCTAAGGGCTGTATCATCATGACAAAAACTGTCAGACTGACCAATAGCTTCTACCCCCAGACCATCAGTCTGCTGAATAGACACCACTAGTCAGCTACTTGATCATTATCAACAAGCATTATCAACCACCATCATCAAATACCATCATCAACCACCACTATCAACTACCATCATCAAATACCACTATCAACTACCATCATCATCAACTACCACCATTATCATCAACCATTATCATCAACCACCATCATCAACCACCACCATCATCAACCACCATCATCAACCACCATCATCATCCACCATCATCAACCACCATCATCATCCGCCATCATCAACTACCATCATCATCCACCATCATCATCCACCATCATCAACTAGCCTTTTCAACCCCAACTCTTCTTGGTCCCTGCCGTCTCTCTCCAGCAGCTGTATACTATTAATGGCCACTAAGTGGCGCCAAAACCCTATGAAACTTCTACACAGCTCAGTTCAGCTGGATTGAGCTGTGTACAAATAAACTATTACATTCTCTGTTTGTCAATAATTCAGTCTTTCAAATCCTTTTATATTTAATTATGAGGCTAATCACCAAATATTTGGCGTTCCCCCGAATGTACAAAACGAGCGAATAAAATGTAACAAAGCCACGCCCACAGTGCGCTGTGATTGGACAAAGGGGCTATACTTACTTCCGTATACACAAACCACAGATGACGTGTCAGTCCGTCCACTAGTCTCTTCCGCCTTCAAATCAGTTTTCCGTCCTCTGTGTCCCGGACGGCGAACAGCTATTCCTCCAACACCGTCTGCCGTAATTTACTAACAACACATTTACTACGAACAAGATGAGTGAAGCTGTCGACACCTCGACGCTGTGTCTCTTCGATGTGGACGGGACGCTGACTGCCGCTCGACAGGTAAGGAGACCAACGATAGTTCCTACGGTGCTGCTAACGATAGGTCCCCTGCTACAGTCCACTAACCACTAACTCATAGACAGGTAAGGAGACCAACGATAGTTCCTACGGTGCTGCTAACGATAGGTCCCCTGCTACAGTCCACTAACCACTAACTCATAGACAGGTAAGGAGACCAACGATAGGTCCCCTGCTACAGTCCACTAACTCATAGACCGGTAAGGAGACCAACGATAGGTCCCCTGCTACAGTCCACTACCACTAACTCATAGACAGGTAAGGAGACCAAGGATAGGTCCCCTGCTACAGTCCACTAACCACTAACTCATAGACAGGTAAGGAGACCAATGATAGGTCCCCTGCTACAGTCCACTAACCACTAACTCATAGACAGGTAAGGAGACCAATGATAGGTCCCCTGCTACAGTCCACTAACCACTAACTCATAGACAGGTAAGGAGACCAATGATAGGTCCCCTGCTACAGTCCACTAACCACTAACTCATAGACAGGTAAGGAGACCAACGATAGTTCCTACGGTGCTGCTAACGATAGGTCCCCTGCTACAGTCCACTAACCACTAACTCATAGACAGGTAAGGAGACCAACGATAGGTCCCCTGCTACAGTCCACTAACCACTAACTCATAGACAGGTAAGGAGACCAACGATAGGTCCCCTGCTACAGTCCACTAACCACTAACTCATAGACAGGTAAGGAGACCAACGATAGGTCCCCTGCTACAGTCCACTAACTCATAGACAGGTAAGGAGACCAACGATAGGTCCCCTGCTACAGTCCACTAACCACTAACTCATAGACAGGTAAGGAGACCAACGATAGGTCCCCTGCTACAGTCCACTAACCACTAACTTATAGACAGGTCAAATGGATCAACGTTAACGTTAGTTCACACCTACCTGCATTTGTCCAATAGAAACTCTCGTTTTCTTTGCAAAACGTTTTCCATTTGGAGTAAACTGTTTCTGTTGCAAAACGGCGTAATGAATACATCCCTGTTCACTGACCTATAGACAGGTGAAATGGACCATTGTTAGAGAGCGTGTTATGGTTTAGTTATATTAGTCCGGGTGAATGATATAGACTGTATCCATGGTAGAGGCAGGACTGTGTGTTGGGTGGGTGTCTGTCTGATGGATTGAATGGTTGCTGATACCACTTGAATAGTTGCTGTAGCAACAGTGTACTAATGCGTTCCAGAGGGTGACTCCCGGGATGGAGGACCTTCTGCAGCGTCTGCGGCGGCGTGTTCGAGTCGGCGTGGTGGGGGGGTCGGACTTCATCAAGATCAAAGAACAACTGGGAGATGACGGTGTGTGTCTGTGTGTGAGGGAGTTAAGGTGTGTCTGTGTGTGAGGGAGTTAAGGTGTGTCTGTGTATGAGGGATTTAAGGTGTGTCTGGTGTGTGAGGGAGTTAAGGTGTGTCTGGTGTGTGAGGGAGTTAAGGTGTGTCTGGTGTGTGAGGGAGTTAAGGTGTGTCTGGTGTGAGGGAGTTAAGGTGTGTCTGGTGTGAGGGAGTTAAGGTGTGTCTGGTGTGTGAGGGAGTTAAGGTGTGTCTGGTGTGTGAGGGAGTTAAGGTGTGTCTGGTGTGTGAGGGAGTTAAGGTGTGTCTGGTGTGGGGGAGTTAAGGTGTGTCTGGTGTGTGAGGGAGTTAAGGTGTGTCTGTGTGTGAGGGAGTTAAGGTGTGTCTGGTGTGTGAGGGAGTTAAGGTGTGTCTGGTGTGTGAGGGAGTTAAGGTGTGTCTGGTGTGTGAGGGAGTTAAGGTGTGTCTGGTGTGTGAGGGAGTTAAGGTGTGTCTGGTGTGAGGGAGTTAAGGTGTGTCTGGTGTGTGAGGGAGTTAAGGTGTGTCTGGTGTGTGAGGGAGTTAAGGTGTGTCTGGTGTGTGAGGGAGTTAAGGTGTGTCTGGTGTGGGGGGAGTTAAGGTGTGTCTGGTGTGTGAGGGAGTTAAGGTGTGTCTGTGTGTGAGGGAGTTAAGGTGTGTCTGGTGTGTGAGGGAGTTAAGGTGTGTCTGGTGTGTGAGGGAGTTAAGGTGTGTCTGGTGTGAGGGAGTTAAGGTGTGTCTGTGTGAGGGAGTTAAGGTGTGTCTGTGTGAGGGAGTTAAGGTGTGTCTGGTGTGTGAGGGAGCTAAGGTGTGTCTGGTGTGTGAGGGAGTTAAGGTGTGTCTGGTGTGAGGGAGTTAAGGTGTGTCTGTGTGTGAGGGAGTTAAGGTGTGTCTGGTGTGTGAGGGAGTTAAGGTGTGTCTGTGTGTGAGGGAGTTAAGGTGTGTCTGTGTGAGGGAGTTAAGGTGTGTCTGTGTGAGGGAGTTAAGGTGTGTCTGGTGTGAGGGAGCTAAGGTGTGTCTGGTGTGTGAGGGAGTTAAGGTGTGTCTGGTGTGAGGGAGTTAAGGTGTGTCTGTGTGTGAGGGAGTTAAGGTGTGTCTGTGTGAGGGAGTTAAGGTGTGTCTGGTGTGTGAGGGAGTTAAGGTGTGTCTGGTGTGTGAGGGAGTTAAGGTGTGTCTGGTGTGAGGGAGTTAAGGTGTGTCTGGTGTGTGAGGGAGTTAAGGTGTGTCTGGTGTGTGAGGGAGTTAAGGTGTGTCTGGTGTGTGAGGGAGTTAAGGTGTGTCTGGTGTGTGAGGGAGTTAAGGTGTGTCTGTGTGTAGGGAGTTAAGGTGTGTCTGTGTGAGGGAGTTAAGGTGTGTCTGGTGTGTGAGGGAGTTAAGGTGTGTCTGGTGTGTGAGGGAGTTAAGGTGTGTCTGGTGTGAGGGAGTTAAGGTGTGTCTGTGTGAGGGAGTTAAGGTGTGTCTGGTGTGAGGGAGTTAAGGTGTGTCTGTGTGAGGGAGTTAAGGTGTGTCTGGTGTGTGAGGGAGTTAAGGTGTGTCTGGTGTGTGAGGGAGTTAAGGTGTGTCTGTCTGAGGGAGTTAAGGTGTGTCTGGTGTGAGGGAGTTAAGGTGTGTCTGTGTGAGGGAGTTAAGGTGTGTCTGGTGTGAGGGAGTTAAGGTGTGTCTGGTGTGTGAGGGAGTTAAGGTGTGTCTGGTGTGAGGGAGTTAAGGTGTGTCTGGTGTGTGAGGGAGTTAAGGTGTGTCTGTGTGTGAGGGAGTTAAGGTGTGTCTGGTGTGTGAGGGAGTTAAGGTGTGTCTGTGTGTGAGGGAGTTAAGGTGTGTCTGTGTGTGAGGGAGTTAAGGTGTGTCTGTGTGTGAGGGAGTTAAGGTGTGTCTGTGTATGAGGGATTTAAGGTGTGTCTGTGTATGAGGGATTTAAGGTGTGTCTGGTATGAGGGAGTTAAGGTGTGTCTGGTGTGTGAGGGAGTTAAGGTGTGTCTGGTGTGTGAGGGAGTTAAGGTGTGTCTGGTGTGTGAGGGAGTTAAGGTGTGTCTGGTGTGTGAGGGAGTTAAGGTGTGTCTGGTGTGTGAGGGAGTTAAGGTGTGTCTGTGTGTGAGGGAGTTAAGGTGTGTCTGTGTGAGGGAGTTAAGGTGTGTCTGGTGTGTGAGGGAGTTAAGGTGTGTCTGGTGTGTGAGGGAGTTAAGGTGTGTCTGGTGTGAGGGAGTTAAGGTGTGTCTGGTGTGTGAGGGAGTTAAGGTGTGTCTGGTGTGTGAGGGAGTTAAGGTGTGTCTGGTGTGTGAGGGAGTTAAGGTGTGTCTGTGTGTGAGGGAGTTAAGGTGTGTCTGGTGTGTGAGGGAGTTAAGGTGTGTCTGTGTGTGAGGGAGTTAAGGTGTGTCTGTGTGAGGGAGTTAAGGTGTGTCTGGTGTGTGAGGGAGTTAAGGTGTGTCTGGTGTGTGAGGGAGTTAAGGTGTGTCTGGTGTGTGAGGGAGTTAAGGTGTGTCTGGTGTGAGGGAGTTAAGGTGTGTCTGTGTGAGGGAGTTAAGGTGTGTCTGTGTGAGGGAGTTAAGGTGTGTCTGGTGTGTGAGGGAGCTAAGGTGTGTCTGGTGTGTGAGGGAGTTAAGGTGTGTCTGGTGTGAGGGAGTTAAGGTGTGTCTGTGTGAGGGAGTTAAGGTGTGTCTGAGTGTGAGGAGTTAAGGTGTGTCTGTGTGTGAGGGAGTTAAGGTGTGTCTGTGTGAGGGAGTTAAGGTGTGTCTGTGTGAGGGAGTTAAGGTGTGTCTGGTGTGTGAGGGAGCTAAGGTGTGTCTGGTGTGTGAGGGAGTTAAGGTGTGTCTGGTGTGAGGGAGTTAAGGTGTGTCTGTGTGTGAGGGAGTTAAGGTGTGTCTGTGTGAGGGAGTTAAGGTGTGTCTGGTGTGTGAGGGAGTTAAGGTGTGTCTGGTGTGTGAGGGAGTTAAGGTGTGTCTGGTGTGAGGGAGTTAAGGTGTGTCTGGTGTGTGAGGGAGTTAAGGTGTGTCTGGTGTGTGAGGGAGTTAAGGTGTGTCTGGTGTGTGAGGGAGTTAAGGTGTGTCTGTGTGTGAGGGAGTTAAGGTGTGTCTGTGTGAGGGAGTTAAGGTGTGTCTGGTGTGTGAGGGAGTTAAGGTGTGTCTGGTGTGTGAGGGAGTTAAGGTGTGTCTGTGTGAGGGAGTTAAGGTGTGTCTGTGTATGAGGGAGTTAAGGTGTGTCTGTGTGAGGGAGTTAAGGTGTGTCTGGTGTGTGAGGGAGTTAAGGTGTGTCTGGTGTGTGAGGGAGTTAAGGTGTGTCTGTCTGAGGGAGTTAAGGTGTGTCTGGTGTGAGGGAGTTAAGGTGTGTCTGTGTGAGGGAGTTAAGGTGTGTCTGGTGTGAGGGAGTTAAGGTGTGTCTGGTGTGAGGGAGTTAAGGTGTGTCTGGTGTGAGGGAGTTAAGGTGTGTCTGGTGTGTGAGGGAGTTAAGGTGTGTCTGTGTGTGAGGGAGTTAAGGTGTGTCTGGTGTGTGAGGGAGTTAAGGTGTGTCTGGTGTGTGAGGGAGTTAAGGTGTGTCTGGTGTGTGAGGGAGTTAAGGTGTGTCTGTCTGAGGGAGTTAAGGTGTGTCTGGTGTGAGGGAGTTAAGGTGTGTCTGGTGTGAGGGAGTTAAGGTGTGTCTGGTGTGAGGGAGTTAAGGTGTGTCTGGTGTGTGAGGGAGTTAAGGTGTGTCTGGTGTGTGAGGGAGTTAAGGTGTGTCTGGTGTGTAGGGAGTTAGTGTGTCTGTGTGTGAGGGAGTTAAGGTGTGTCTGTGTGTGAGGGAGTTAAGGTGTGTCTGGTGTGTGAGGGAGTTAAGGTGTGTCTGGTGTGAGGGAGTTAAGGTGTGTCTGTGTGAGGGAGTTAAGGTGTGTCTGTGTGTGAGGGAGTTAAGGTGTGTCTGTGTGTGAGGGAGTTAAGGTGTGTCTGTGTGTGAGGGAGTTAAGGTGTGTCTGTGTATGAGGGATTTAAGGTGTGTCTGTGTATGAGGGATTTAAGGTGTGTCTGGTATGAGGGAGTTAAGGTGTGTCTGGTATGAGGGAGTTAAGGTGTGTCTGGTGTGAGGGAGTTAAGGTGTGTCTGGTGTGTGAGGGAGTTAAGGTGTGTCTGGTGTGTGAGGGAGTTAAGGTGTGTCTGGTGTGTGAGGGAGTTAAGGTGTGTCTGGTGTGTGAGGGAGTTAAGGTGTGTCTGTGTGTGAGGGAGTTAAGGTGTGTCTGTGTGAGGGAGTTAAGGTGTGTCTGGTGTGTGAGGGAGTTAAGGTGTGTCTGGTGTGAGGGAGTTAAGGTGTGTCTGGTGTGAGGGAGTTAAGGTGTGTCTGGTGTGAGGGAGTTAAGGTGTGTCTGGTGTGTGAGGGAGTTAAGGTGTGTCTGGTGTGTGAGGGAGTTAAGGTGTGTCTGTGTGTGAGGGAGTTAAGGTGTGTCTGGTGTGTGAGGGAGTTAAGGTGTGTCTGGTGTGTGAGGGAGTTAAGGTGTGTCTGTGTGTGAGGGAGTTAAGGTGTGTCTGTGTGAGGGAGTTAAGGTGTGTCTGGTGTGTGAGGGAGTTAAGGTGTGTCTGGTGTGTGAGGGAGTTAAGGTGTGTCTGGTGTGAGGGAGTTAAGGTGTGTCTGTGTGAGGGAGTTAAGGTGTGTCTGTGTATGAGGGAGTTAAGGTGTGTCTGTGTGAGGGAGTTAAGGTGTGTCTGGTGTGTGAGGGAGTTAAGGTGTGTCTGGTGTGTGAGGGAGTTAAGGTGTGTCTGTCTGAGGGAGTTAAGGTGTGTCTGGTGTGTGAGGGAGTTAAGGTGTGTCTGTGTGAGGGAGTTAAGGTGTGTCTGGTGTGTGAGGGAGTTAAGGTGTGTCTGGTGTGAGGGAGTTAAGGTGTGTCTGGTGTGTGAGGGAGTTAAGGTGTGTCTGTGTGTGAGGGAGTTAAGGTGTGTCTGGTGTGTGAGGGAGTTAAGGTGTGTCTGGTGTGTGAGGGAGTTAAGGTGTGTCTGGTGTGTGAGGGAGTTAAGGTGTGTCTGTCTGAGGGAGTTAAGGTGTGTCTGGTGTGAGGGAGTTAAGGTGTGTCTGTGTGAGGGAGTTAAGGTGTGTCTGGTGTGAGGGAGTTAAGGTGTGTCTGGTGTGTGAGGGAGTTAAGGTGTGTCTGGTGTGTGAGGGAGTTAAGGTGTGTCTGGTGTGTGAGGGAGTTAAGGTGTGTCTGTGTGTGAGGGAGTTAAGGTGTGTCTGTGTGTGAGGGAGTTAAGGTGTGTCTGTGTGTGAGGGAGTTAGGTGTGTCTGGTGTGTGAGGGAGTTAAGGTGTGTCTGTGTGAGGGAGTTAAGGTGTGTCTGTGTGTGAGGGAGTTAAGGTGTGTCTGTGTGTGAGGGAGTTAAGGTGTGTCTGTGTGTGAGGGAGTTAAGGTGTGTCTGTGTGTGTGAGGGAGTTAAGGTGTGTCTGGTGTGTGAGGGAGTTAAGGTGTGTCTGTGTGTGAGGGAGTTAAGGTGTGTCTGGTGTGTGAGGGAGTTAAGGTGTGTCTGTGTGTGAGGGAGTTAAGGTGTGTCTGGTGTGTGAGGGAGTTAAGGTGTGTCTGGTGTGTGAGGGAGTTAAGGTGTGTCTGGTGTGTGAGGGAGTTAAGGTGTGTCTGTGTGTGAGGGAGTTAAGGTGTGTCTGGTGTGTGAGGGAGTTAAGGTGTGTCTGGTGTGTGAGGGAGTTAAGGTGTGTCTGTGTGAGGGAGTTAAGGTGTGTCTGTGTGAGGGAGTTAAGGTGTGTCTGGTGTGTGAGGGAGTTAAGGTGTGTCTGGTGTGTGAGGGAGTTAAGGTGTGTCTGGTGTGTGAGGGAGTTAAGGTGTGTCTGGTGTGTGAGGGAGTTAAGGTGTGTCTGGTGTGTGAGGGAGTTAAGGTGTGTCTGGTGTGTGAGGGAGTTAAGGTGTGTCTGTGTGTGAGGGAGTTAAGGTGTGTCTGTGTGAGGGAGTTAAGGTGTGGGGATATTTGGGGAGTTTCTCCCATTCTTCTCTGCAGATCCTCTCAAACTCTGTCAGGTTGGATGGGGAGCGTCGCTACACAGCTATTTTCACGTCTCTTCAGAGATGTTCGATCAGGTTCAAGTCCGGGCTCTGGCTGGGCCACTCAAGGACATTCAGAGACTTGTCCCGAATGCCAAGCGTCACGTCTGGAGGAAACCTGGCAACATCCCTACAGTGAAGCATGGTGGTGGCAGCATCATGCTGTGTGGATGTTTTTCAGCGTCAGGGACTGGGAGACTAGTCAGGATCGAGGGACAGAGAGATCCTTGATGAAAACCTGCTCCAGAGCGTTCAGGACCTCAGACTGGGGCGAAGGTTCACCTTCCAACAGGACAACGACCCTAAGCACACAGCCAAGACAACACAGGAGTGGCTTCGGGACAAGTCTCTGAATGTCCTTGAGTGGCCCAGCCAGAGCCCGGACTTGAACCCGATCGAACATCTCTGGAGAGACGTGAAAATAGCTGTGCAGCGACGCTCCCCATCCAACCCGACAGAGCTTGAGAGGATCTGCAGAGAAGAATGGGAGAAAATCCCCAAATACAGGTGTGCCAAGCTTGTAGCGTCATACCCAAGAAGACTCAAGGCTGTAATCGCTGCCAAAGGTGCTTCAACAAAGTACTGAGTAAAGGGACTGAAAACACTTCTAAAAACCTGTTTTTGCTTTGTCATTATGGGGTATTTTGTGTAGATTGATGAGGGAAAAAAAACAATTTAATCAATTTTAGAATAAGGCTGTAACGTAACAAAATGTGTAAAAAGTCAAGGGGTCTGAATACTTTCCGAATGCGCGGTACACACGGCTGGAATGCTGTTTCAGCCATCAGCATCCAGGACCCAGACTAGCCTGTTTATAATAAATATGAATGCAGAATCACTGATCTGCAAATACAACTGACGTCTCACTATGGAATCAAGCTCAGTGAATTTACACAGCGCCTCCAACGTGTGTGTGTGTGTGTGTGTGTGTGTGTGTGTGTGTGTGTGTGTGTCAACTGATCCATCAGGTTGTATTTAGCTACTCTGACCTTCTCAGCACTTCTCTGTAAAGGTCATGATGCACACACACACACACACACACACACACACACACACACACACACACACACACACCACACACACCACACACACACACACACCACACACACCACACACACACACACCACACACACACACACACACACACACCACACACACACACCACACACACCACACACACACACACACACACACACACACACACACACACACACACACACACACACACACACACACACACACACACACCACACACACCACACACACCACACACACACACACACACCACACACACACCACACACACCACACACACACCACACACACACACACACACACACACACACACACACACACACACCACACACACCACACACACACACACACACACCACACACACACACCACACACACCACACACACACCACACACACACACACACACACACACACACACACCACACACACACACCACACACACCACACACACACACCACACACACCACACACACACCACACACACCACACACACACCACACACACACACACACACACACACACACCACACACACACCACACACACCACACACACACCACACACACACACACACACACACACACACACACCACACACACCACACACACACCACACACACACCACACACACACACCACACACACCACACACACACCACACACACACACACACACACACACACACACACCACACACACACACCACACACACCACACACACACCACACACACCACACACACACCACACACACCACACACACACCACACACACACCACACACACACACACCACACACACCACACACACCACACACACCACACACACACACACACACACACACACACACCACACACACCACACACACACACCAAAGTGTCCAAAACATCATTGGATCTTTACTGCATTAACGAGTCAGTTCCAACGGGTGGGCTTTAGTCATGTTATTAAATAGTTTACTGCATTAACGAGTCAGTTCCAACGGGTGGGCTTTAGTCATGGTAGTAAATAGTTTACTGCATTAACGAGTCAGCTCCAACGGGTGGGCTTTAGTCATGGTAGTAAATAGTTTACTGCATTAACGAGTCAGTTATAACGGGTGGGCTTTAGTCATGGTAGTAAATAGTTTACTGCATTAACGAGTCAGTTCCAACGGGTGGGCTTTAGTCATGTTAGTAAATAGTTTACTGCATTAACGAGTCAGCTCCAACGGGTGGGCTTTAGTCATGTTAGTAAATAGTTTACTGCATTAACGAGTCAGTTCCAACGGGTGGGCTTTAGTCATGTTAGTAAATAGTTTACTGCATTAACGAAGTCAGTTCCAACGGGTGGGCTTTAGTCATGTTAGTAAATAGTTTACTGCATTAACGAGTCAGTTCCAACGGGTGGGCTTTAGTCATGGTAGTAAATAGTTTACTGCATTAACGAGTCAGTTCCAACGGGTGGGCTTTAGTCATGTTAGTAAATAGTTTACTGCATTAACGAGTCAGCTCCAACGGGTGGGCTTTAGTCATGTTAGTAAATAGTTTACTGCATTAACGAGTCAGTTCCAACGGGTGGGCTTTAGTCATGTTAGTAAATAGTTTACTGCATTAACGAGTCAGTTCCAACGGGTGGGCTTTAGTCATGTTAGTAAATAGTTTACTGCATTAACGAGTCAGCTCCAACGGGTGGGCTTTAGTCATGTTAGTAAATAGTTTACTGCATTAACGAGTCAGTTCCAACGGGTGGGCTTTAGTCATGTTAGTAAATAGTTTACTGCATTAACGAGTCAGCTCCAACGGGTGGGCTTTAGTCATGGTAGTAAATAGTTTACTGCATTAACGAGTCAGCTCCAACGGGTGGGCTTTAGTCATGGTAGTAAATAGTTTACTGCATTAACGAGTCAGTTCCAACGGGTGGGCTTTAGTCATGGTAGTAAATAGTTTACTGCATTAACGAGTCAGTTCCAACGGGTGGGCTTTAGTCATGTTAGTAAATAGTTTACTGCATTAACGAGTCAGTTCCAACGGGTGGGCTTTAGTCATGTTAGTAAATAGTTTACTGCATTAACGAGTCAGTTCCAACGGGTGGGCTTTAGTCATGGTAGTAAATAGTTTACTGCATTAACGAGTCAGTTCCAACGGGTGGGCTTTAGTCATGTTAGTAAATAGTTTACTGCATTAACGAGTCAGTTCCAACGGGTGGGCTTTAGTCATGGTAGTAAATAGTTTACTGCATTAACGAGTCAGTTACAACGGGTGGGCTTTAGTCATGGTAGTAAATAGTTTACTGCATTAACGAGTCAGCTCCAACGGGTGGGCTTTAGTCATGTTAGTAAATAGTTTACTGCATTAACGAGTCAGTTCCAACGGGTGGGCTTTAGTCATGTTAGTAAATAGTTTACTGCATTAACGAGTCAGTTCCAACGGGTGGGCTTTAGTCATGTTAGTAAATAGTTTACTGCATTAACGAGTCAGCTCCAACGGGTGGGCTTTAGTCATGTTAGTAAATAGTTTACTGCATTAACGAGTCAGTTCCAACGGGTGGGCTTTAGTCATGGTAGTAAATAGTTTACTGCATTAACGAGTCAGTTACAACGGGTGGGCTTTAGTCATGGTAGTAAATAGTTTACTGCATTAACGAGTCAGCTCCAACGGGTGGGCTTTAGTCATGGTAGTAAATAGTTTACTGCATTAACGAGTCAGTTCCAACGGGTGGGCTTTAGTCATGTTAGTAAATAGTTTACTGCATTAACGAGTCAGTTCCAACGGGTGGGCTTTAGTCATGGTAGTAAATAGTTTACTGCATTAACGAGTCAGTTCCAACGGGTGGGCTTTAGTCATGGTAGTAAATAGTTTACTGCATTAACGAGTCAGTTCCAACGGGTGGGCTTTAGTCATGGTAGTAAATAGTTTACTGCATTAACGAGTCAGTTCCAACGGGTGGGCTTTAGTCATGGTAGTAAATAGTTTACTGCATTAACGAGTCAGTTCCAACGGGTGGGCTTTAGTCATGTTAGTAAATAGTTTACTGCATTAACGAGTCAGTTCCAACGGGTGGGCTTTAGTCATGGTAGTAAATAGTTTACTGCATTAACGAGTCAGCTCCAACGGGTGGGCTTTAGTCATGGTAGTAAATAGTTTACTGCATTAACGAGTCAGTTCCAACGGGTGGGCTTTAGTCATGTTAGTAAATAGTTTACTGCATTAACGAGTCAGTTCCAACGGGTGGGCTTTAGTCATGGTAGTAAATAGTTTACTGCATTAACGAGTCAGCTCCAACGGGTGGGCTTTAGTCATGGTAGTAAATAGTTTACTGCATTAACGAGTCAGTTCCAACGGGTGGGCTTTAGTCATGGTAGTAAATAGTTTACTGCATTAACGAGTCAGTTCCAACGGGTGGGCTTTAGTCATGGTAGTAAATAGTTTACTGCATTAACGAGTCAGTTCCAACGGGTGGGCTTTAGTCATGGTAGTAAATAGTTTACTGCATTAACGAGTCAGTTCCAACGGGTGGGCTTTAGTCATGGTAGTAAATAGTTTACTGCATTAACGAGTCAGTTCCAACGGGTGGGCTTTAGTCATGTTAGTAAATAGTTTACTGCATTAACGAGTCAGTTATAACGGGTGGGCTTTAGTCATGGTAGTAAATAGTTTACTGCATTAACGAGTCAGTTATAACGGGTGGGCTTTAGTCATGGTAGTAAATAGTTTACTGCATTAACGAGTCAGTTCCAACGGGTGGGCTTTAGTCATGTTAGTAAATAGTTTACTGCATTAACGAGTCAGTTCCAACGGGTGGGCTTTAGTCATGGTAGTAAATAGTTTACTGCATTAACGAGTCAGTTCCAACGGGTGGGCTTTAGTCATGGTAGTAAATAGTTTACTGCATTAACGAGTCAGTTACAACGGGTGGGCTTTAGTCATGGTAGTAAATAGTTTACTGCATTAACGAGTCAGTTCCAACGGGTGGGCTTTAGTCATGTTAGTAAATAGTTTACTGCATTAACGAGTCAGTTCCAACGGGTGGGCTTTAGTCATGGTAGTAAATAGTTTACTGCATTAACGAGTCAGTTCCAACGGGTGGGCTTTAGTCATGGTAGTAAATAGTTTACTGCATTAACGAGTCAGTTCCAACGGGTGGGCTTTAGTCATGTTAGTAAATAGTTTACTGCATTAACGAGTCAGTTCCAACGGGTGGGCTTTAGTCATGGTAGTAAATAGTTTACTGCATTAACGAGTCAGTTATAACGGGTGGGCTTTAGTCATGGTAGTAAATAGTTTACTGCATTAACGAGTCAGTTATAACGGGTGGGCTTTAGTCATGGTAGTAAATAGTTTACTGCATTAACGAGTCAGCTCCAACGGGTGGGCTTTAGTCATGTTAGTAAATAGTTTACTGCATTAACGAGTCAGTTCCAACGGGTGGGCTTTAGTCATGGTAGTAAATAGTTTACTGCATTAACGAGTCAGTTATAACGGGTGGGCTTTAGTCATGGTAGTAAATAGTTTACTGCATTAACGAGTCAGTTATAACGGGTGGGCTTTAGTCATGGTAGTAAATAGTTTACTGCATTAACGAGTCAGCTCCAACGGGTGGGCTTTAGTCATGGTAGTAAATAGTTTACTGCATTAACGAGTCAGCTCCAACGGGTGGGCTTTAGTCATGTTAGTAAATAGTTTACTGCATTAACGAGTCAGCTCCAACGGGTGGGCTTTAGTCATGTTAGTAAATAGTTTACTGCATTAACGAGTCAGTTCCAACGGGTGGGCTTTAGTCATGGTAGTAAATAGTTTACTGCATTAATGAGTCAGTTCCAACGGGTGGGCTTTAGTCATGTTAGTAAATAGTTTACTGCATTAACGAGTCAGCTCCAACGGGTGGGCTTTAGTCATGTTAGTAAATAGTTTACTGCATTAACGAGTCAGCTCCAACGGGTGGGCTTTAGTCATGGTAGTAAATAGTTTACTGCATTAACGAGTCAGTTCCAACGGGTGGGCTTTAGTCATGGTAGTAAATAGTTTACTGCATTAACGAGTCAGTTCCAACGGGTGGGCTTTAGTCATGGTAGTAAATAGTTTACTGCATTAACGAGTCAGTTCCAACGGGTGGGCTTTAGTCATGTTAGTAAATAGTTTACTGCATTAACGAGTCAGCTCCAACGGGTGGGCTTTAGTCATGGTAGTAAATAGTTTACTGCATTAACGAGTCAGTTCCAACGGGTGGGCTTTAGTCGTGGTAGTAAATAGTTTACTGCATTAACGAGTCAGCTCCAACGGGTGGGCTTTAGTCATGTTAGTAAATAGTTTACTGCATTAACGAGTCAGTTATAACGGGTGGGCTTTAGTCATGTTAGTAAATAGTTTACTGCATTAACGAGTCAGTTATAACGGGTGGGCTTTAGTCATGGTAGTAAATAGTTTACTGCATTAACGAGTCAGTTCCAACGGGTGGGCTTTAGTCATGTTAGTAAATAGTTTACTGCATTAACGAGTCAGCTCCAACGGGTGGGCTTTAGTCATGGTAGTAAATAGTTTACTGCATTAACGAGTCAGCTCCAACGGGTGGGCTTTAGTCATGTTAGTAAATAGTTTACTGCATTAACGAGTCAGTTATAACGGGTGGGCTTTAGTCATGGTAGTAAATAGTTTACTGCATTAACGAGTCAGTTCCAACGGGTGGGCTTTAGTCATGGTAGTAAATAGTTTACTGCATTAACGAGTCAGCTCCAACGGGTGGGCTTTAGTCATGTTAGTAAATAGTTTACTGCATTAACGAGTCAGTTATAACGGGTGGGCTTTAGTCATGTTAGTAAATAGTTTACTGCATTAACGAGTCAGTTCCAACGGGTGGGCTTTAGTCATGGTAGTAAATAGTTTACTGCATTAACGAGTCAGCTCCAACGGGTGGGCTTTAGTCATGGTAGTAAATAGTTTACTGCATTAACGAGTCAGTTCCAACGGGTGGGCTTTAGTCATGGTAGTAAATAGTTTACTGCATTAACGAGTCAGTTCCAACGGGTGGGCTTTAGTCATGGTAGTAAATAGTTTACTGCATTAACGAGTCAGCTCCAACGGGTGGGCTTTAGTCATGGTAGTAAATAGTTTACTGCATTAACGAGTCAGCTCCAACGGGTGGGCTTTAGTCATGTTAGTAAATAGTTTACTGCATTAACGAGTCAGCTCCAACGGGTGGGCTTTAGTCATGTTAGTAAATAGTTTACTGCATTAACGAGTCAGCTCCAACGGGTGGGCTTTAGTCATGTTAGTAAATAGTTTACTGCATTAACGAGTCAGCTCCAACGGGTGGGCTTTAGTCATGTTAGTAAATAGTTTACTGCATTAACGAGTCAGCTCCAACGGGTGGGCTTTAGTCATGTTAGTAAATAGTTTACTGCATTAACGAGTCAGTTATAACGGGTGGGCTTTAGTCATGTTAGTAAATAGTTTACTGCATTAACGAGTCAGTTCCAACGGGTGGGCTTTAGTCATGTTAGTAAATAGTTTACTGCATTAACGAGTCAGCTCCAACGGGTGGGCTTTAGTCATGGTAGTAAATAGTTTACTGCATTAACGAGTCAGTTCCAACGGGTGGGCTTTAGTCATGGTAGTAAATAGTTTACTGCATTAACGAGTCAGTTCCAACGGGTGGGCTTTAGTCATGGTAGTAAATAGTTTACTGCATTAACGAGTCAGCTCCAACGGGTGGGCTTTAGTCATGGTAGTAAATAGTTTACTGCATTAACGAGTCAGCTCCAACGGGTGGGCTTTAGTCATGTTAGTAAATAGTTTACTGCATTAACGAGTCAGCTCCAACGGGTGGGCTTTAGTCATGTTAGTAAATAGTTTACTGCATTAACGAGTCAGCTCCAACGGGTGGGCTTTAGTCATGTTAGTAAATAGTTTACTGCATTAACGAGTCAGCTCCAACGGGTGGGCTTTAGTCATGTTAGTAAATAGTTTACTGCATTAACGAGTCAGCTCCAACGGGTGGGCTTTAGTCATGTTAGTAAATAGTTTACTGCATTAACGAGTCAGTTATAACGGGTGGGCTTTAGTCATGTTAGTAAATAGTTTACTGCATTAACGAGTCAGTTCCAACGGGTGGGCTTTAGTCATGGTAGTAAATAGTTTACTGCATTAACGAGTCAGTTCCAACGGGTGGGCTTTAGTCATGGTAGTAAATAGTTTACTGCATTAACGAGTCAGTTCCAACGGGTGGGCTTTAGTCATTTTAGTAAATAGTTTACTGCATTAACGAGTCAGTTCCAACGGGTGGGCTTTAGTCATGTTAGTAAATAGTTTACTGCATTAACGAGTCAGTTCCAACGGGTGGGCTTTAGTCATGGTAGTAAATAGTTTACTGCATTAACGAGTCAGTTCCAACGGGTGGGCTTTAGTCATGTTAGTAAATAGTTTACTGCATTAACGAGTCAGTTCCAACGGGTGGGCTTTAGTCATGTTAGTAAATAGTTTACTGCATTAACGAGTCAGTTCCAACGGGTGGGCTTTAGTCATGTTAGTAAATAGTTTACTGCATTAACGAGTCAGTTCCAACGGGTGGGCTTTAGTCATGTTAGTAAATAGTTTACTGCATTAACGAGTCAGTTCCAACGGGTGGGCTTTAGTCATGTTAGTAAATAGTTTACTGCATTAACGAGTCAGCTCCAACGGGTGGGCTTTAGTCATGGTAGTAAATAGTTTACTGCATTAACGAGTCAGCTCCAACGGGTGGGCTTTAGTCATGTTAGTAAATAGTTTACTGCATTAACGAGTCAGTTCTAACGGGTGGGCTTTAGTCATGGTAGTAAATAGTTTACTGCATTAACGAGTCAGTTCCAACGGGTGGGCTTTAGTCATGGTAGTAAATAGTTTACTGCATTAACGAGTCAGCTCCAACGGGTGGGCTTTAGTCATGTTAGTAAATAGTTTACTGCATTAACGAGTCAGTTATAACGGGTGGGCTTTAGTCATGTTAGTAAATAGTTTACTGCATTAACGAGTCAGTTATAACGGGTGGGCTTTAGTCATGGTAGTAAATAGTTTACTGCATTAACGAGTCAGTTCCAACGGGTGGGCTTTAGTCATGTTAGTAAATAGTTTACTGCATTAACGAGTCAGCTCCAACGGGTGGGCTTTAGTCATGGTAGTAAATAGTTTACTGCATTAACGAGTCAGCTCCAACGGGTGGGCTTTAGTCATGTTAGTAAATAGTTTACTGCATTAACGAGTCAGTTATAACGGGTGGGCTTTAGTCATGGTAGTAAATAGTTTACTGCATTAACGAGTCAGTTCCAACGGGTGGGCTTTAGTCATGGTAGTAAATAGTTTACTGCATTAACGAGTCAGCTCCAACGGGTGGGCTTTAGTCATGTTAGTAAATAGTTTACTGCATTAACGAGTCAGTTATAACGGGTGGGCTTTAGTCATGTTAGTAAATAGTTTACTGCATTAACGAGTCAGTTCCAACGGGTGGGCTTTAGTCATGGTAGTAAATAGTTTACTGCATTAACGAGTCAGCTCCAACGGGTGGGCTTTAGTCATGGTAGTAAATAGTTTACTGCATTAACGAGTCAGTTCCAACGGGTGGGCTTTAGTCATGGTAGTAAATAGTTTACTGCATTAACGAGTCAGTTCCAACGGGTGGGCTTTAGTCATGGTATTAAATAGTTTACTGCATTAACGAGTCAGCTCCAACGGGTGGGCTTTAGTCATGTTAGTAAATAGTTTACTGCATTAACGAGTCAGTTATAACGGGTGGGCTTTAGTCATGTTAGTAAATAGTTTACTGCATTAACGAGTCAGTTCCAACGGGTGGGCTTTAGTCATGGTAGTAAATAGTTTACTGCATTAACGAGTCAGCTCCAACGGGTGGGCTTTAGTCATGGTAGTAAATAGTTTACTGCATTAACGAGTCAGTTCCAACGGGTGGGCTTTAGTCATGGTAGTAAATAGTTTACTGCATTAACGAGTCAGTTCCAACGGGTGGGCTTTAGTCATGGTAGTAAATAGTTTACTGCATTAACGAGTCAGTTCCAACGGGTGGGCTTTAGTCATGGTAGTAAATAGTTTACTGCATTAACGAGTCAGCTCCAACGGGTGGGCTTTAGTCATGGTAGTAAATAGTTTACTGCATTAACGAGTCAGCTCCAACGGGTGGGCTTTAGTCATGTTAGTAAATAGTTTACTGCATTAACGAGTCAGCTCCAACGGGTGGGCTTTAGTCATGTTAGTAAATAGTTTACTGCATTAACGAGTCAGCTCCAACGGGTGGGCTTTAGTCATGTTAGTAAATAGTTTACTGCATTAACGAGTCAGCTCCAACGGGTGGGCTTTAGTCATGTTAGTAAATAGTTTACTGCATTAACGAGTCAGTTATAACGGGTGGGCTTTAGTCATGTTAGTAAATAGTTTACTGCATTAACGAGTCAGTTCCAACGGGTGGGCTTTAGTCATGGTAGTAAATAGTTTACTGCATTAACGAGTCAGCTCCAACGGGTGGGCTTTAGTCATGGTAGTAAATAGTTTACTGCATTAACGAGTCAGTTCCAACGGGTGGGCTTTAGTCATGGTAGTAAATAGTTTACTGCATTAACGAGTCAGTTCCAACGGGTGGGCTTTAGTCATGGTAGTAAATAGTTTACTGCATTAACGAGTCAGCTCCAACGGGTGGGCTTTAGTCATGGTAGTAAATAGTTTACTGCATTAACGAGTCAGCTCCAACGGGTGGGCTTTAGTCATGTTAGTAAATAGTTTACTGCATTAACGAGTCAGCTCCAACGGGTGGGCTTTAGTCATGTTAGTAAATAGTTTACTGCATTAACGAGTCAGCTCCAACGGGTGGGCTTTAGTCATGTTAGTAAATAGTTTACTGCATTAACGAGTCAGCTCCAACGGGTGGGCTTTAGTCATGTTAGTAAATAGTTTACTGCATTAACGAGTCAGCTCCAACGGGTGGGCTTTAGTCATGTTAGTAAATAGTTTACTGCATTAACGAGTCAGTTACAACGGGTGGGCTTTAGTCATGTTAGTAAATAGTTTACTGCATTAACGAGTCAGTTCCAACGGGTGGGCTTTAGTCATGTTAGTAAATAGTTTACTGCATTAACGAGTCAGTTCCAACGGGTGGGCTTTAGTCATGGTAGTAAATAGTTTACTGCATTAACGAGTCAGTTCCAACGGGTGGGCTTTAGTCATGTTAGTAAATAGTTTACTGCATTAACGAGTCAGTTCCAACGGGTGGGCTTTAGTCATGTTAGTAAATAGTTTACTGCATTAACGAGTCAGTTCCAACGGGTGGGCTTTAGTCATGTTAGTAAATAGTTTACTGCATTAACGAGTCAGTTCCAACGGGTGGGCTTTAGTCATGTTAGTAAATAGTTTACTGCATTAACGAGTCAGTTCCAACGGGTGGGCTTTAGTCATGTTAGTAAATAGTTTACTGCATTAACGAGTCAGTTCCAACGGGTGGGCTTTAGTCATGTTAGTAAATAGTTTACTGCATTAACGAGTCAGTTCCAACGGGTGGGCTTTAGTCATGTTAGTAAATAGTTTACTGCATTAACGAGTCAGTTCCAACGGGTGGGCTTTAGTCATGTTAGTAAATAGTTTACTGCATTAACGAGTCAGTTCCAACGGGTGGGCTTTAGTCATGTTAGTAAATAGTTTACTGCATTAACGAGTCAGTTCCAACGGGTGGGCTTTAGTCATGGTAGTAAATAGTTTACTGCATTAACGAGTCAGTTCCAACGGGTGGGCTTTAGTCATGTTAGTAAATAGTTTACTGCATTAACGAGTCAGTTCCAACGGGTGGGCTTTAGTCATGGTAGTAAATAGTTTACTGCATTAACGAGTCAGTTCCAACGGGTGGGCTTTAGTCATGGTAGTAAATAGTTTACTGCATTAACGAGTCAGTTCCAACGGGTGGGCTTTAGTCATGGTAGTAAATAGTTTACTGCATTAACGAGTCAGTTCCAACGGGTGGGCTTTAGTCATGGTAGTAAATAGTTTACTGCATTAACGAGTCAGTTCCAACGGGTGGGCTTTAGTCATGGTAGTAAATAGTTTACTGCATTAACGAGTCAGCTCCAACGGGTGGGCTTTAGTCATGTTAGTAAATAGTTTACTGCATTAACGAGTCAGTTCCAACGGGTGGGCTTTAGTCATGTTAGTAAATAGTTTACTGCATTAACGAGTCAGTTCCAACGGGTGGGCTTTAGTCATGTTAGTAAATAGTTTACTGCATTAACGAGTCAGTTCCAACGGGTGGGCTTTAGTCATGTTAGTAAATAGTTTACTGCATTAACGAGTCAGTTCCAACGGGTGGGCTTTAGTCATGGTAGTAAATAGTTTACTGCATTAACGAGTCAGCTCCAACGGGTGGGCTTTAGTCATGTTAGTAAATAGTTTACTGCATTAACGAGTCAGCTCCAACGGGTGGGCTTTAGTCATGTTAGTAAATAGTTTACTGCATTAACGAGTCAGTTCCAACGGGTGGGCTTTAGTCATGGTAGTAAATAGTTTACTGCATTAACGAGTCAGCTCCAACGGGTGGGCTTTAGTCATGTTAGTAAATAGTTTACTGCATTAACGAGTCAGCTCCAACGGGTGGGCTTTAGTCATGTTAGTAAATAGTTTACTGCATTAACGAGTCAGTTCCAACGGGTGGGCTTTAGTCATGTTAGTAAATAGTTTACTGCATTAACGAGTCAGTTCCAACGGGTGGGCTTTAGTCATGTTAGTAAATAGTTTACTGCATTAACGAGTCAGTTCCAACGGGTGGGCTTTAGTCATGTTAGTAAATAGTTTACTGCATTAACGAGTCAGTTCCAACGGGTGGGCTTTAGTCATGGTAGTAAATAGTTTACTGCATTAACGAGTCAGTTCCAACGGGTGGGCTTTAGTCATGTTAGTAAATAGTTTACTGCATTAACGAGTCAGTTCCAACGGGTGGGCTTTAGTCATGGTAGTAAATAGTTTACTGCATTAACGAGTCAGCTCCAACGGGTGGGCTTTAGTCATGTTAGTAAATAGTTTACTGCATTAACGAGTCAGTTCCAACGGGTGGGCTTTAGTCATGTTAGTAAATAGTTTACTGCATTAACGAGTCAGTTATAACGGGTGGGCTTTAGTCATGTTAGTAAATAGTTTACTGCATTAACGAGTCAGTTCCAACGGGTGGGCTTTAGTCATGGTAGTAAATAGTTTACTGCATTAACGAGTCAGCTCCAACGGGTGGGCTTTAGTCATGGTAGTAAATAGTTTACTGCATTAACGAGTCAGTTCCAACGGGTGGGCTTTAGTCATGGTAGTAAATAGTTTACTGCATTAACGAGTCAGTTCTAACGGGTGGGCTTTAGTCATGGTAGTAAATAGTTTACTGCATTAACGAGTCAGCTCCAACGGGTGGGCTTTAGTCATGGTAGTAAATAGTTTACTGCATTAACGAGTCAGTTCCAACGGGTGGGCTTTAGTCATGGTAGTAAATAGTTTACTGCATTAACGAGTCAGTTCCAACGGGTGGGCTTTAGTCATGGTATTAAATAGTTTACTGCATTAACGAGTCAGCTCCAACGGGTGGGCTTTAGTCATGGTAGTAAATAGTTTACTGCATTAACGAGTCAGCTACAACGGGTGGGCTTTAGTCATGTTAGTAAATAGTTTACTGCATTAACGAGTCAGTTCCAACGGGTGGGCTTTAGTCATGGTAGTAAATAGTTTACTGCATTAACGAGTCAGCTCCAACGGGTGGGCTTTAGTCATGTTAGTAAATAGTTTACTGCATTAACGAGTCAGTTCCAACGGGTGGGCTTTAGTCATGGTAGTAAATAGTTTACTGCATTAACGAGTCAGTTCCAACGGGTGGGCTTTAGTCATGTTAGTAAATAGTTTACTGCATTAACGAGTCAGTTCCAACGGGTGGGCTTTAGTCATGTTAGTAAATAGTTTACTGCATTAACGAGTCAGCTCCAACGGGTGGGCTTTAGTCATGGTAGTAAATAGTTTACTGCATTAACGAGTCAGCTCCAACGGGTGGGCTTTAGTCATGTTAGTAAATAGTTTACTGCATTAACGAGTCAGCTCCAACGGGTGGGCTTTAGTCATGTTAGTAAATAGTTTACTGCATTAACGAGTCAGCTCCAACGGGTGGGCTTTAGTCATGTTAGTAAATAGTTTACTGCATTAACGAGTCAGCTCCAACGGGTGGGCTTTAGTCATGTTAGTAAATAGTTTACTGCATTAACGAGTCAGTTACAACGGGTGGGCTTTAGTCATGGTAGTAAATAGTTTACTGCATTAACGAGTCAGTTCCAACGGGTGGGCTTTAGTCATGGTAGTAAATAGTTTACTGCATTAACGAGTCAGCTCCAACGGGTGGGCTTTAGTCATGGTAGTAAATAGTTTACTGCATTAACGAGTCAGTTCCAACGGGTGGGCTTTAGTCATGGTAGTAAATAGTTTACTGCATTAACGAGTCAGTTCCAACGGGTGGGCTTTAGTCATGGTAGTAAATAGTTTACTGCATTAACGAGTCAGTTCCAACGGGTGGGCTTTAGTCATGGTAGTAAATAGTTTACTGCATTAACGAGTCAGCTCCAACGGGTGGGCTTTAGTCATGTTAGTAAATAGTTTACTGCATTAACGAGTCAGCTCCAACGGGTGGGCTTTAGTCATGTTAGTAAATAGTTTACTGCATTAACGAGTCAGCTCCAACGGGTGGGCTTTAGTCATGTTAGTAAATAGTTTACTGCATTAACGAGTCAGCTCCAACGGGTGGGCTTTAGTCATGTTAGTAAATAGTTTACTGCATTAACGAGTCAGCTCCAACGGGTGGGCTTTAGTCATGTTAGTAAATAGTTTACTGCATTAACGAGTCAGTTCCAACGGGTGGGCTTTAGTCATGTTAGTAAATAGTTTACTGCATTAACGAGTCAGTTCCAACGGGTGGGCTTTAGTCATGTTAGTAAATAGTTTACTGCATTAACGAGTCAGTTCCAACGGGTGGGCTTTAGTCATGTTAGTAAATAGTTTACTGCATTAACGAGTCAGTTCCAACGGGTGGGCTTTAGTCATGGTAGTAAATAGTTTACTGCATTAACGAGTCAGTTCCAACGGGTGGGCTTTAGTCATGGTAGTAAATAGTTTACTGCATTAACGAGTCAGTTCCAACGGGTGGGCTTTAGTCATGTTAGTAAATAGTTTACTGCATTAACGAGTCAGTTCCAACGGGTGGGCTTTAGTCATGTTAGTAAATAGTTTACTGCATTAACGAAGTCAGTTCCAACGGGTGGGCTTTAGTCATGGTAGTAAATAGTTTACTGCATTAACGAGTCAGTTCCAACGGGTGGGCTTTAGTCATGTTAGTAAATAGTTTACTGCATTAACGAGTCAGTTCCAACGGGTGGGCTTTAGTCATGTTAGTAAATAGTTTACTGCATTAACGAGTCAGTTCCAACGGGTGGGCTTTAGTCATGTTAGTAAATAGTTTACTGCATTAACGAGTCAGTTCCAACGGGTGGGCTTTAGTCATGTTAGTAAATAGTTTACTGCATTAACGAGTCAGTTCCAACGGGTGGGCTTTAGTCATGTTAGTAAATAGTTTACTGCATTAACGAGTCAGTTCCAACGGGTGGGCTTTAGTCATGTTAGTAAATAGTTTACTGCATTAACGAGTCAGTTCCAACGGGTGGGCTTTAGTCATGTTAGTAAATAGTTTACTGCATTAACGAGTCAGTTCCAACGGGTGGGCTTTAGTCATGTTAGTAAATAGTTTACTGCATTAACGAGTCAGTTCCAACGGGTGGGCTTTAGTCATGTTAGTAAATAGTTTACTGCATTAACGAGTCAGTTCCAACGGGTGGGCTTTAGTCATGTTAGTAAATAGTTTACTGCATTAACGAGTCAGTTCCAACGGGTGGGCTTTAGTCATGTTAGTAAATAGTTTACTGCATTAACGAGTCAGTTCCAACGGGTGGGCTTTAGTCATGGTAGTAAATAGTTTACTGCATTAACGAGTCAGTTCCAACGGGTGGGCTTTAGTCATGTTAGTAAATAGTTTACTGCATTAACGAGTCAGTTCCAACGGGTGGGCTTTAGTCATGTTAGTAAATAGTTTACTGCATTAACGAGTCAGTTCCAACGGGTGGGCTTTAGTCATGGTAGTAAATAGTTTACTGCATTAACGAGTCAGCTCCAACGGGTGGGCTTTAGTCATGTTAGTAAATAGTTTACTGCATTAACGAGTCAGTTACAACGGGTGGGCTTTAGTCATGTTAGTAAATAGTTTACTGCATTAACGAGTCAGTTCCAACGGGTGGGCTTTAGTCATGGTAGTAAATAGTTTACTGCATTAACGAGTCAGCTCCAACGGGTGGGCTTTAGTCATGTTAGTAAATAGTTTACTGCATTAACGAGTCAGTTCCAACGGGTGGGCTTTAGTCATGTTAGTAAATAGTTTACTGCATTAACGAGTCAGTTCCAACGGGTGGGCTTTAGTCATGTTAGTAAATAGTTTACTGCATTAACGAGTCAGCTCCAACGGGTGGGCTTTAGTCATGTTAGTAAATAGTTTACTGCATTAACGAGTCAGTTCCAACGGGTGGGCTTTAGTCATGTTAGTAAATAGTTTACTGCATTAACGAGTCAGCTCCAACGGGTGGGCTTTAGTCATGTTAGTAAATAGTTTACTGCATTAACGAGTCAGCTCCAACGGGTGGGCTTTAGTCATGGTAGTAAATAGTTTACTGCATTAACGAGTCAGTTCCAACGGGTGGGCTTTAGTCATGTTAGTAAATAGTTTACTGCATTAACGAGTCAGCTCCAACGGGTGGGCTTTAGTCATGTTAGTAAATAGTTTACTGCATTAACGAGTCAGTTCCAACGGGTGGGCTTTAGTCATGGTAGTAAATAGTTTACTGCATTAACGAGTCAGCTCCAACGGGTGGGCTTTAGTCATGTTAGTAAATAGTTTACTGCATTAACGAGTCAGTTCCAACGGGTGGGCTTTAGTCATGTTAGTAAATAGTTTACTGCATTAACGAGTCAGTTCCAACGGGTGGGCTTTAGTCATGGTAGTAAATAGTTTACTGCATTAACGAGTCAGCTCCAACGGGTGGGCTTTAGTCATGTTAGTAAATAGTTTACTGCATTAACGAGTCAGTTACAACGGGTGGGCTTTAGTCATGTTAGTAAATAGTTTACTGCATTAACGAGTCAGTTCCAACGGGTGGGCTTTAGTCATGGTAGTAAATAGTTTACTGCATTAACGAGTCAGCTCCAACGGGTGGGCTTTAGTCATGTTAGTAAATAGTTTACTGCATTAACGAGTCAGTTCTAACGGGTGGGCTTTAGTCATGTTAGTAAATAGTTTACTGCATTAACGAGTCAGCTCCAACGGGTGGGCTTTAGTCATGTTAGTAAATAGTTTACTGCATTAACGAGTCAGCTCCAACGGGTGGGCTTTAGTCATGGTAGTAAATAGTTTACTGCATTAACGAGTCAGCTCCAACGGGTGGGCTTTAGTCATGGTAGTAAATAGTTTACTGCATTAACGAGTCAGTTCCAACGGGTGGGCTTTAGTCATGTTAGTAAATAGTTTACTGCATTAACGAGTCAGTTCCAACGGGTGGGCTTTAGTCATGTTAGTAAATAGTTTACTGCATTAACGAGTCAGTTCCAACGGGTGGGCTTTAGTCATGTTAGTAAATAGTTTACTGCATTAACGAGTCAGTTCCAACGGGTGGGCTTTAGTCATGTTAGTAAATAGTTTACTGCATTAACGAGTCAGTTCCAACGGGTGGGCTTTAGTCATGTTAGTAAATAGTTTACTGCATTAACGAGTCAGCTCCAACGGGTGGGCTTTAGTCATGTTAGTAAATAGTTTACTGCATTAACGAGTCAGTTCCAACGGGTGGGCTTTAGTCATGTTAGTAAATAGTTTACTGCATTAACGAGTCAGTTATAACGGGTGGGCTTTAGTCATGTTAGTAAATAGTTTACTGCATTAACGAGTCAGCTCCAACGGGTGGGCTTTAGTCATGTTAGTAAATAGTTTACTGCATTAACGAGTCAGCTCCAACGGGTGGGCTTTAGTCATGTTAGTAAATAGTTTAC
Source organism: Coregonus clupeaformis (assembly GCF_020615455.1). NCBI lineage: Eukaryota > Metazoa > Chordata > Actinopteri > Salmoniformes > Salmonidae > Coregonus > Coregonus clupeaformis. The sequence continues at coordinate 165,490 of NW_025533925.1, read as the reverse complement.
TGCATTAACGAGTCAGTTCCAACGGGTGGGCTTTAGTCATGGTAGTAAATAGTTTACTGCATTAACGAGTCAGTTCCAACGGGTGGGCTTTAGTCATGTTAGTAAATAGTTTACTGCATTAACGAGTCAGTTCCAACGGGTGGGCTTTAGTCATGTTAGTAAATAGTTTACTGCATTAACGAGTCAGTTCCAACGGGTGGGCTTTAGTCATGTTAGTAAATAGTTTACTGCATTAACGAGTCAGTTCCAACGGGTGGGCTTTAGTCATGTTAGTAAATAGTTTACTGCATTAACGAGTCAGTTCCAACGGGTGGGCTTTAGTCATGGTAGTAAATAGTTTACTGCATTAACGAGTCAGTTCCAACGGGTGGGCTTTAGTCATGGTAGTAAATAGTTTACTGCATTAACGAGTCAGCTCCAACGGGTGGGCTTTAGTCATGTTAGTAAATAGTTTACTGCATTAACGAGTCAGTTATAACGGGTGGGCTTTAGTCATGTTAGTAAATAGTTTACTGCATTAACGAGTCAGTTATAACGGGTGGGCTTTAGTCATGGTAGTAAATAGTTTACTGCATTAACGAGTCAGCTCCAACGGGTGGGCTTTAGTCATGGTAGTAAATAGTTTACTGCATTAACAAGTCAGTTCCAACGGGTGGGCTTTAGTCATGGTAGTAAATAGTTTACTGCATTAACGAGTCAGTTCCAACGGGTGGGCTTTAGTCATGGTAGTAAATAGTTTACTGCATTAACGAGTCAGTTACAACGGGTGGGCTTTAGTCATGGTAGTAAATAGTTTACTGCATTAACGAGTCAGTTCCAACGGGTGGGCTTTAGTCATGGTAGTAAATAGTTTACTGCATTAACGAGTCAGTTACAACGGGTGGGCTTTAGTCATGTTAGTAAATAGTTTACTGCATTAACGAGTCAGTTATAACGGGTGGGCTTTAGTCATGGTAGTAAATAGTTTACTGCATTAACGAGTCAGCTCCAACGGGTGGGCTTTAGTCATGTTAGTAAATAGTTTACTGCATTAACGAGTCAGTTCCAACGGGTGGGCTTTAGTCATGTTAGTAAATAGTTTACTGCATTAACGAGTCAGTTCCAACGGGTGGGCTTTAGTCATGGTAGTAAATAGTTTACTGCATTAACGAGTCAGCTCCAACGGGTGGGCTTTAGTCATGTTAGTAAATAGTTTACTGCATTAACGAGTCAGTTATAACGGGTGGGCTTTAGTCATGTTAGTAAATAGTTTACTGCATTAACGAGTCAGTTATAACGGGTGGGCTTTAGTCATGGTAGTAAATAGTTTACTGCATTAACGAGTCAGCTCCAACGGGTGGGCTTTAGTCATGTTAGTAAATAGTTTACTGCATTAACGAGTCAGTTCCAACGGGTGGGCTTTAGTCATGTTAGTAAATAGTTTACTGCATTAACGAGTCAGTTCCAACGGGTGGGCTTTAGTCATGGTAGTAAATAGTTTACTGCATTAACGAGTCAGCTCCAACGGGTGGGCTTTAGTCATGTTAGTAAATAGTTTACTGCATTAACGAGTCAGTTATAACGGGTGGGCTTTAGTCATGTTAGTAAATAGTTTACTGCATTAACGAGTCAGTTATAACGGGTGGGCTTTAGTCATGGTAGTAAATAGTTTACTGCATTAACGAGTCAGCTCCAACGGGTGGGCTTTAGTCATGGTAGTAAATAGTTTACTGCATTAACGAGTCAGTTCCAACGGGTGGGCTTTAGTCATGGTAGTAAATAGTTTACTGCATTAACGAGTCAGTTCCAACGGGTGGGCTTTAGTCATGGTAGTAAATAGTTTACTGCATTAACGAGTCAGTTCCAACGGGTGGGCTTTAGTCATGGTAGTAAATAGTTTACTGCATTAACGAGTCAGTTCCAACGGGTGGGCTTTAGTCATGGTAGTAAATAGTTTACTGCATTAACGAGTCAGTTACAACGGGTGGGCTTTAGTCATGTTAGTAAATAGTTTACTGCATTAACGAGTCAGTTCCAACGGGTGGGCTTTAGTCATGGTAGTAAATAGTTTACTGCATTAACGAGTCAGTTCCAACGGGTGGGCTTTAGTCATGGTAGTAAATAGTTTACTGCATTAACGAGTCAGCTCCAACGGGTGGGCTTTAGTCATGTTAGTAAATAGTTTACTGCATTAACGAGTCAGTTACAACGGGTGGGCTTTAGTCATGTTAGTAAATAGTTTACTGCATTAACGAGTCAGTTATAACGGGTGGGCTTTAGTCATGGTAGTAAATAGTTTACTGCATTAACGAGTCAGCTCCAACGGGTGGGCTTTAGTCATGTTAGTAAATAGTTTACTGCATTAACGAGTCAGTTCCAACGGGTGGGCTTTAGTCATGTTAGTAAATAGTTTACTGCATTAACGAGTCAGTTCCAACGGGTGGGCTTTAGTCATGGTAGTAAATAGTTTACTGCATTAACGAGTCAGTTCCAACGGGTGGGCTTTAGTCATGTTAGTAAATAGTTTACTGCATTAACGAGTCAGTTCCAACGGGTGGGCTTTAGTCATGGTAGTAAATAGTTTACTGCATTAACGAGTCAGTTACAACGGGTGGGCTTTAGTCATGTTAGTAAATAGTTTACTGCATTAACGAGTCAGTTCCAACGGGTGGGCTTTAGTCATGGTAGTAAATAGTTTACTGCATTAACGAGTCAGTTCCAACGGGTGGGCTTTAGTCATGGTAGTAAATAGTTTACTGCATTAACGAGTCAGTTACAACGGGTGGGCTTTAGTCATGTTAGTAAATAGTTTACTGCATTAACGAGTCAGTTCCAACGGGTGGGCTTTAGTCATGGTAGTAAATAGTTTACTGCATTAACGAGTCAGTTCCAACGGGTGGGCTTTAGTCATGTTAGTAAATAGTTTACTGCATTAACGAGTCAGCTCCAACGGGTGGGCTTTAGTCATGTTAGTAAATAGTTTACTGCATTAACGAGTCAGTTCCAACGGG